>NW_011335543.1:456384-475164 GCF_000735185.1 Notothenia coriiceps | reverse complement strand
CGCCTGTCTCCTCAAAGTTGTTATAAGCCCTGGGGCTTGTTGGAGTGTGTTGGCTGACAGGGCTAAATGGGACGGGAGGCGTGGAGGTGTGTGAATCAGCCTCAGCGGTGAGGGTATTGACAGATATTGGGGTTACAGAACGGTGATGTGGATGCTGATACAGCACCTCAAGGTTTTCAGGTCACACAGCTGCCAACGGAAACAAGGACATGGGCTCTGATCGACTGCATCATGGCTAGTTTGGCTACAATGTATTCAGCACATTTTCTGCAGCACTGATGCCAAAACACAACAGTCATCAAGATGCAAATTCAGGTCAGTCAGTCAGGCAGGCAGGCAGTGGTAAGATCCTTCACTCCTCTCTGTCTGAGGGGCTGTCAAACATCATCAGAGTCAAGCATCGAAACAAATATTTGTTTAAAAAATGGTTTGGGGTGCAGTACGAAAATAAAAACTCCCTGTGAATAAAAAAACATAACTTCACCCAAAAACATCTGAATAATTGGAAAATAATATATAAAATGTCAGACTGCAAAAATACATTTGGTTTTGCACCAGAGCTTGTTTCTGTGTCCAACTCCTGAAAACATCCATTAAACATTTCCCTTGAGTGTATTTATGCAAATATGTGGCTCGGTTATTCCCTCCTGTATTGCTCTCTACTTCTTTAGGAGAGGCCATTATTGCATGTTTATGTCAGTGGTTAATACCTACAACCCCATATTATCATATTATATCTAAGGAAAAGTCTGTCAAAGTGTGCAGAAAGAGCTAAAGTCCATGATTCTTACCCACTTGATATCAGTGTGTGAGGGGGGCATGGAGAAACTCACCGAAGCACTTGCTCTGGTTGGTGGCCCGGTCCATGAAGACCTTGGAGGAGATGACGGAGCCGAAAGGCATAAACATCTGCATGAGTTCATTGTCTCCAAACTCCTGTGGCAGGTGGTAGATGAACAGGTTGCAGCCCTCCGGACCTGAGCAGAGAGAGAGAGAGAGAGAGAGAGAGAGAGAGAGAGAGAGATTACAGAGACCAAAGGCAACATGTAACATCATTATTATTATTATTATTTTGGTTGATAAATTATTTGCAATTTAATGGGTGAGGAACAGAGAGTGACTGCTGTGAATTTGTCTTTTTGATCTATGCTGTCTCTCGTGTCGACTAAATTAAGATAAGTGGAAATAGATTGTCACGACGTCTGTGACATTATCAGCGATAAAACATAGCTGTTCCTAAACACATAAAAATAATTTGAAAAGTTTTTGCATTGATTTGCTGATACTGAATGGATGGGAATTTATTTAACATTTCTATTTATGTTGTACAAACTTTTCTGATTAAATATAAATACAGACTAAATCAAGATAACAAATTACATGTTTCCACTGGCAACTATCTGCAGTGGGATGAATGTGCCGCCAAAGAAATACCATCTGATCAATCAAATATTTTTTTTAAAGTAAATTATCATGTAAACAATGTGTTGAACTGATGGTTTCAATCATACTTTCACACCTTCTGTCTTAAAATGTATTTCAAATTTTGAAAACACACAGACATATGAAATACTAAAATGACTATTACTAATTCAATGCAGATTACACAAGGTCAATGCAACATGAATACATTATTAATGTGAAGACCTGCAGTAGGTGTGAGTGGAAACCATCACATTGTGTGGCGAGTTCCTTTATCTTCAAGCAAATCTACATTAATTACATTTTTCCATCTTGCTTGCAGATTTTTATCATATAAGCTTTAATTATTACTTATAAAAGAAGCGTGGGCCTAAGTCGATCATATGTAACCTATTTTAAGACATATTGCACATTATAGTGGGATTAACTTTGTTCTTTAATCTCATCATTTTTGCATGTATTTGATATGAGCTGCAATCACTTTCACTGTTCTCTCAGCTGTCCAACTATATTAATCCATTAAAAAGAATGAGAGGTGATCAGTGTTAAAGTCATATTCTTCTCTCACCCTCAGTCTTTATGTGTGTGTTACACTGAATGAGGTGTGTACATTTCTAAAGTAATATTGGTTTCTCATTCTCATCTTCTTTCTATGTCTATTACACGGGATGAGATGTGTGAAGTGTAAAAAAAGAAATAATGTTCTCTCACCCTCACCTTCTCTCTGCTGCTGCTGCTGCTGCTGCTGGATGACCTGGGCTTGATGGGGCAGTGTCTGGCCAATGGGAGTCAGCGTGGTGGTGGGGTAGATTGCTGCAGAGAGAGAGGAGGGAGAGGAAAGAGTACAAAAGAAAGAGAGAACGATGTCAAAGATGCTTAAGGTCGATCACACAAGCATAACATGTGTAATCAAAGGCTCTGTCATGTCGCTGTCCTACACTGTGAGAATACATATAGCCTTATTCATACAGTACTCAGCCTGCAGTAATCGTCCCGTAGCTGCTACACATTTAGCATTTATGACAGCACAGTAAACAAAGCTGTCTCACACCTGTGTATTGCTGTACTCCAGTGAATGCTTGCTGGAGGGTGTCAGCAGCGGAGGGGCTCTGGGTGGAGTATGGCGGCAGGCCGTTGGTGTACATAGCCTCCACAGCGGGGTGTCCGTTGGGCTGATGGGGGATCCCGGTGAACCCGTTGACGAGGGGCGAGACAAGGCTGGGCACGGAGGTGGTGATGTTGGCTGGTGGAGAGCTGAGGCCTGCGGGGGGGAAAGGTTTACAGTTAGAGGCTCTGTCTATATAGCTCTACAATGATACTACAGAACAGTTATAAGGTATTAAGACGTAGGTACAGTAAACAAAACATTGACTTTAAATAAATGTATTATGTCAACAGATGTCACATAACTGTATTAGGTTTAGCAATAATATTAAAGGTCTCCTATTATACTGTTTTTCATAAATATATATTATATGTCTCAGATATATACAAACATGTCTCTGAAGTGTTCGGCTCCAAAGACCAAACATATCCTGCATTGCAGCATTACCCATAATCCCCTCTCCCCTGTTTCAAAAGTGCTGATTCTCTGTCTGTTACTTTAGATGAAAATAAGGAGCCCCTCCCCACGCCCCTCTGAGAGATATTTGGTTAAAAAGAACGCAATGGTGCTCTAGGAGGAGATTCCGGTAATAGGGGGGGGGGGGGGGGTTACCTTGGTTGGTGATTGGCTAATGGTTACACAAGCCAAAAGAAATTCGTTATGACATCATAAAGTGGCCAAAATTGGATCAGCTCATTTTCAGACAGGTTTTTATATAAATGGATCAGGACAAAAAGAGAGAGAATCTTTTTTCCTGAAACGTTCAGAATCTCTTTACACAGAGGGGACACATGGTGATGGAAAAGTGGATTTTGCATAATAGGTGACCTTTAAGACGTCGTTACAGTAAAACAAATATTGCCTTTCAATACGTGTATTATGTCAACAGATGTCACATAACTGTATTAGGTTTAGCAATAATATTAAGTTATGTGAAATCTGCTTACACAATACATTTAATTTAAGTCAACATTTCAGTTTTTTCAGTGTAAGTCTACACATAGACATGCTTTCCTATTGCATAGAGATAGTAAACACACCCCAGGACCAGCAGATATATATTCACACACACACACTCACAAAAACACACAAAGCACTACATCTCCTCTCTAATGCAAGGACACGGATCTGTCGCAAGTGTGACACATATCAGCCATTTGTCGTGACACCTCCTGCAGGAGAGCTGGGAAGTCAACCTATGAAAAATGAGCCTGCCCGAAGTGTTTGTACGATACCCTGCTGGCTCCTATGCTCAGGATGATGAAACCACGATGCAACTTCTGGAGTAAAAAAAAGGAAAAGGGATCTGGACTGACTAGAAGGAGATTACAGAGGGAGATGATTTGCTTGAATGAGCAGGTGGCAAAAACACAAAGATGTCTCCTACTTTTGCTCATCATAAAACAAGACAAAATAACAACAGTTGGCAGTTTGACAAATGGGCGGGTCATAACATATATGGTACACGCCTGAAAGGCAGCTGCAGGATGGTTCATGAGCGGAATTGAAATTGGATGCTCCCTGTCCTCTCGCTTTCAATGAATTTTAAAAGGAGAGGGTCCTTTGGAAAGTGTTTCCAATTATGCCAGGAACATCAAAGTACCCATTTTGAGCAGAATCTCACTGTGTGATGGTCTCTCTAAAAGGGCTGCTCCGTGGCAAAGCATCCAAGCTGGTTGAAGTACAGCTCCCCTGAGGACCACCTCTCAATCTGGAAACCCTAGTCCTGATTGGACAGAAAGCCCAGGTTGTCACGGAAACCCTCCAGCAGGCCATATCACCTCAATCTGGAGCCAGAGTGAAGAACCCCCTTTGAGAGGTGGTCCACATAGGGTAAACAATCACATCCCGTATACACATACATAGTGATTTATGCTAATGCTACGGTAAATATGCTGTACATCACACGCTGTAACGTCCCACCACTCAGTAATATAATCTACATATCCATACATAATTGCTTTTCTTCTTCTCTACCTACTATCTTTCTCTCCTTCTCCCCCTCCTCTCCTTGCCTCAGCATTTAAGTCATGAAGAGTCTAACAGTCAGGCAAGCAACTGCAGTGACCGGGGGAATTGCCCGGGTCCAGTGAGAGCTGTTGTGTCTTTGGCACTGGTTTTCCTTTTTCTTTTTTTTTAAGCCTCCCCACGATTGCTTGTTTCCTGCGGAGCTGTGATGAATTAGACTGCAGCTTCAGCCCATTCTCCTACCGGGGCCCAGGAGACTGCTGCTCCTATTCTGAGGGCGAGAGACAGCTAGTCTGCTCGGGCCACACGCACTTTACTGTACCGCCAGATAATGCACCCTCTCCATCATCAGGCAAATTCATTTTCCAAGGCTTAGCGGTGCTGTGGGAGCGCGCTTCTATGTATGTGTAGCAGTTGTAGGGATATACGCAGTAGCAGTGGTAGTAGTGGGTGGTAGAGTGGATCCCTTCCATGCAATTACATAAGTTCTAAGGGTCAGCAGTTGGACATGACATCTGCGGTAAAGTAGGCCACATGATAAAAGTAACAGATTGAGGCCACCGAGTCCAGACAGGTTATCAGGCTGGAAATGTCACAGCAGGGAATAAGCATAAAAATCATAACTGCAATAAAAACAACATTGATATTGCAGAGAGGCAAAGCTCTAAAACATTTATCCACAAAAACTACCGGAATAGTCACAAATACTACAGTGGCTGGGATATACATGTATTGGATCACAAAATGGGTTTGTGGTATAAGAAAAAGACAATAAGCAACACCACGGCCAATAAAACAATGATTACAGGAGAAAGCCATTTATGTAGCCTAGTCATCATCTTTATCCTCACTGTCAAAACGACCCAATATCCAACATGAGCCGGCCACGAGGATGTTCTCCTCAGTTGAAATGGGGACGTATTTCCTACTATCCTGAACTAGAAAATAACAAGACATTTTCATTTTATACCTCAGTGGACACGTAGTTCTTGCATTGTGGGAAATGGTATTCATAGCCTGTTTACAATGCACACGCAAGAGTGCGGATGTCAGTGTGTTTTGGCCTATAATAATGACATGTTGTTTCCCCACTGACATACCGTGAATTACATATTCTATACAGCTAGCTCTTAACTATCACTTCCTCACTCTTATTACTGCAGGAAAGAGGTCTGCAATGCAAAACACTATGTGTGTCAAATATATAAATGTTATGGAAGCAGAATTACATTTATATTCGTGCAGGCTGCTTCATAGAGAGGGGGAAACTGTTGATTTGCTCCTTGCCACGATTGCTTCACGAGAGAAGTCTTCAAATGCGACAGAAGCATTTATTATGCAAATGATACATTCAAATCAACGAGCAATGCTATAGCCATACTGGAGAGTGCAGTCATTACAGGCACAAGGACTGTCTTTTGCTGGAGCAAGTAATAAGCATTCAAAACAGATGCTTTCAACTAGCTGATTCAAAATGTGATGCATTTAGAATAATTGCTGTCTGAATAATATATCTGAATATGAAAAAGGGCATCTCGGTTGGTATACCAAGAAAACGATGTGACTTTGAATACTATACCTTATATTTCTGAAGCAAATGAGATGTGAATGTACCTGCTGTTTTGTGTTAGATAATGAAAGATTGTAACCTATAATTTCCTCCTCAACTGATTGAAAAATGTAAAGAGTCTTTCCACTTAAAGCCCTGAATCTATTTTCTCAAAGAGTAAGAAAAATAAAATGTTCTGTTTGGTTGGTTGGTATTTACCGTGAGAGATCTGTATTCAGTTGGTGGGCTGCCAAGCAACTGTCAATCACCCACACCCACACAGTCCTGATGACGCAGATCAGATGATTAATGTTTTACTTTGATGTCTGCTTATTTCGTTATGCGACGTAGATGAGAGATATTACAGATTTAGTTTAAGGCTTCATACTTTACGTTTTTATGAAACAATGTTAAACAAACGTGCAGTCCATCTGTACTCTAGAGTTTGAGATCCGAATATAAAGGACTTCAGCTTGGCTAGAGTAGGATTAGTACCTTTATTCGTGTATTCAATCTTCCTTCTGTTTCACATCTCCTTTCTCCACTAATGACCTTGTGAGTGTTAGTGAGAATGTGCTTGTATGCTCATGACGTCACTCTGATTAGCAACTTAACGTGTTTGGCTGCAGGCTGGAGTGGAAGCTAGCCTCAGCAAATGAATCAATAAATAGCTGGAGAAGCAAAAAACTATCTTTAAATCATCAAAACACAAAGTTCATGATGTTCTTTGATGATGAGCTTACAGACGAACTCTTTCTGGGTGTCACCATTAATAGCAAATTGTGATGTTCCGAACACCAAAATATCCTCTTCATCTGGACAGACAGAAGATGGGAGCTTTGAGGAGATTTGTAATTCAATTGAACATAAAGAACATTGAACTCAATTTCATAGAATAGAATAAACCCTTGAGAAATATTGGTGGCCACAATCCATTTTCCCTGCTTTAAAAGTCTCGTACAAGATGCAAACCAACCACTAGCAGGCAGCACTTGCCTATACGGCAAAAGTCACTTTTTACCCTGAGCCTGTGACCTAAGATTTTCATTGTCGCTGTCACTACCCGATCTGCAGCTCTGCCCGATCTGCAGTGCGCATGACATGTGCGAGATGGTCCGCCATATTGGACAACTCCGGATGGCAACCCAAGTAGGACACTTGACACAGTGGCTTTTGGCAAAGCTCAAAAATAAAACTCGAGAGAGATGAGTTATTGTTATTACAACGTGACTTCACTATTATTTAACAACTCTTTTTATTGGGTTCTTTTATTTGGGGTTAAGTACATTGTCAGAATAAGTGAGAAATGTATTTAACTTCTGTTAGACAGCTATCATACTGAATAAATAATTATTTACTGTGAATGTATGCGAAAATGTATGGCATATACAGTAGCTGTCTAACAGAAGTTAAATCCATGTCTCACTTATTCTGACAATGTACTTAACCCCAAATAAAAGAACCCAATAAAAAGAGTTGTTAAATAATAGTGAAGTCACGTTGTAATAACAATAACTCATCTCTCTCTCTCTCTTTATTTTTCAGCTTTGCCAAAAAATCTCTGTGTCAAGTGTCCTACTTGGGTTGCCGTCCGGAGTTGTCCAATATGGCGGACCATCTCGAACATGCGCACTGCAGATCGGGCAGAGCTGCAGATCGGGTAGTGACAGTCATACCTACACTGTAGCTATGTACAAATGACAATAAAAGCCTTGAATCTTGAATCACCAAGTCAAAAAGTCCCCCTGAGTAAAGTCTTAGACAAATAAAAGCCACTGGTCTCCATCAAACCCCAAAAAATATATTTAAATAACCGGGTATCTTCATAATAAATACAGAGATTTCTTTATTTGTCTAGATATACATATTGAACCTTAATATATGAAAATGTGTATTCTTCATCTTACAGGTAGGTAAGGATGGAGAAACCAGCTCGAGTGCGCTAGGCTAAAATCTGCCCCTTCCTTCAGACTTCCTTACAGAGCCCCTCCTCCAACACAAACAAACGCGCACATGACCAATCAGGACACGAGATAAGTTTGTGCACAGATGGAAGGCTGACAGGCAGGTAGGCCATCCAGTTATTTTAGCCGGGCCGGCTAAAATGATTGGTCGTGCTTTTTACAGCGCCACGGCTTCCACAGATGACATTTTTGTATGTATTTATTGTCAAAGCATTTAATGTATTCATTGCTGTCGGGATGTTAAGAGCATTTCATGGAATATATAACAAAAAGTGTTTCTGAAGTGAATTACCTACCCCACCTTTAAATATCAAATTTACCCCAGGGCAATATAATAAATACAATTCCCACACAAGTGCAGTCTCTAGTGCTTGTGAAGCTCGGTGATTGTTGCTTACACACACATCTGATTTTGTCTGGCCAAGAACTGTGGCAGTGCTCTCTAAAAATACCCGCACACACCAGCAGAGAGAAGGGATTTTGCTTTCACAGAACTGTTCACTTGTGCTCCTGGGATGTGTTATATTTCTGATGCAATACGCCTGATTCAAACTGAAAGAGGGTACCTTTGGATTAGAGGGACAAAGGCCCTTTGAGCAAGTACACGTCTCTACGTTGATATCTTTGCCCTTACAGATGCAATGATTGTAAAGGTATTCTTGGAAAGAGTATTCAGTATTCACAAGAGCTAATACAGTGAATGCAGTAAAGATGAAAGGGAGCTGGAAGCTGAAGGTCGCAATTAAGACACAGGGGTCATCTGGAATTGAACTTATTATTCCAAATAGCCACGATGCGATACCTCTGTGTGTCTCATTCGTTCTCATTAGCTTAGAGAAACCATTATGAAGAGTTTTTTATTTTCTTTATACACACATTGTGGCTGGTTAACTTTAACCTTATGGCGATCATTTAAATTAAACATGAAATATACACTGTATGTTGAATATGTACGATGCGTCGCTGAAGACAGGTGCACACAGTCGAAAGACCACTTTGTCAGCTCATTAGTTTCATGTTTTCTGTCAGCATGGAAGTGTTTTGCATCAACGGTGTAACCATGCTCAAATCCAGCAGGGATGTTGTGGCACCTCCGGTCTGTCTGTGGAGCCTCTGCAGTATATCGTGTGTGATATGTGGCTGTGCATCCCATGCAACAGAACATTAGAGTGACTTAGATGACACACTCTCATCCTAACAAAGCGTCCTTGACACGACGTGTTCTTCACACACCCGGCAGGATCCGCTCTCTCCATTCCTCCCTTTCTCTCCACCTCTTTATCTCCCTGCCTTTCTATTCCTGTTGCCTCTCTCTCCCTTTCTTTGTTTAACTTGTATTTCTTCTGCAGAGCTCAGGGAGCGGCACCTGGTGAACATTATTTTCAAAAAGCATCATCATGCATCATTGTAAGGATACATGCTCTAATCAGCTGAGCCATCTGGCAAACGGCTTATGCACCATCGAGCTTAAATGCGTTGCATCTGTTGATCAAATGGATGTCTCATTGTTTTCAGAGTAACACCCTTAACCTCTGAGTCTCTTTGTACTCCGCTTGCTGTCACAAACAAGATTGTTTATGTGGCAAGAGGTTATACTGATCATTTAAATACAAGATTAATGTCACACATTTAACAGATGATCAGGCAGGGTTTTTCATCTGTTAAGCTTCTATTGGAGCTTTGTGTTAATGCAGAGCCGTGTAGGTAATTACCATAAAGGTGGTAGTCTATCTGTCAATGACTTTACCTTTCTACCGTTTATGCTTTTAAACAGTTGACACACTTTCCAAACTCAAAATTTAAAGATTTGTTTTGAGCTCTAATCTAGTTGATGAGACAACTTAATGTATAAATTACAGCTCTGTCGAAGCAGACAGGCATCGGCTACCAGACCTTCAAAACAGATTCTGATATAACAATGAATTATTCCTCTGACTCGGGGCAGACATTCTTCTGTCTCTCACCAGTGTGAGACTATGGCCTACTTATACAGTCAGCCTTGCCAGTAATGTTATGTATTCTTTCATTGAACTCTAAATAAGTCATAGCCACAAGTGTGAAAATGGAGAGAGACAATGGCTGTGTAAACCAAAGCAGCGAGCTACACTAGCAATCCTGCAGCTGCTGGCAGCCACACTCAAATTAATGAATGGAGAAAGTAGAAATAAAACATTTCATATTTATGATGGTCCTTGAGAATTCACGAAAGCCATGCTTCTCTCAAGGATTAATAATATATTACCTTCAATAATAAAAGGTAATCAGCCAACTGTAGCTTACACAGTAGCACGTCCAAAAGCAGACACATGGCACCACTTCACACAGCAGATTCATAGACTTAGAGGCATTCACTTCTCTAACAAACAATACATTTTATTGGCTTTTTTTTCTTTTCCAGAATACAGCATTTCCTGAAATGTTCCTTCTTATTAGATTCAAGAGAATATCCCACAAATTCAGCAATATTTTCTTTACAGCAATGCACTGATTTTGTCTTTCGAGAGGCTACAAAAGAGACACAAAACAGCACAAAGCAATTAGACTGGCGGACAAAGGCTCCCACACACACACACACACACACACACACACACACACACACACACACACACACACACACACACACACACACACACACACACACACACACACACACACACACACACACACACACACACACACACACACAGAGAGAGACAGAGTTCCTTGCAATAGAGTTGCACAATCTTTCATCAGCACTATTGTGTTGCAAAATATAGGTATGCATGCAGAACACAAAGATCTGAATTGTCATACTGTCAGTGCTTTGCCCATCAAAAAAGAGGCTTCCCGGCAAGACTGAGCTCCACTTTTAATCACTGTCTCTGATTGATTATCCCCGCACAAAAGTGCACGCTTTGCACTGAAAACATCACTGTGAATATTTGACAAATGGATCCCCTCTCTAGATATATTGCTCAAAGTAGAAAATGATTGTGGATGTACTGTACACACACAGCATGTTCCAACAATTCACTTTATGCACATGGGTTCATTTGGCATGAATGATTTAAGGTTAATAGGTGTCCTGTAGCCTTTCCACTCCTGGTCTGCTGTCTGTCCTGGTTATTGGAATTCAACTGACTGTTGTGAAGTAAGTTAAGCACAAAAACAGTGTGTGAACAACAAAAACTGCCCTTTCTTTGAGTCTGTGAATAAAGTACAGAACACAATACAGACTTAAGAGAATGTTTTCTTTCCCCACAGGAACACAGTGCAGAGAGAATTTGATATAGTGCAGCAAGCTTGTCGTAAAGATTTCTATGATGGCTATAAAGAAAATCTAAGAAAGGCCTTGTTCCACTCCCTCTCTCTTTCACTCACTGATTGGTTTAAAGTAACCAAAGTCATCACCTTAAAAACTCAATACTGCAGTGTTGACAAAGTAGGTGAGCGGAGCACAACAAAGACTTGGTTACTGTATTATTTATTTCGGCTCGTGCTTTTGTTGAGTGGAGAATCTTGAAGTTTCCCCTGTCTCAAGGAAAACCAAGCACTGCTGAATAAGCAAATGTTATGCAGTGGGTAGGTATTTCAAAGTCCTTCCTTTTCCTCTGTAATGTATCGGCATAGGAGGTGTTTGTTATGGAAAACAAAACCAACTGCATGCAGATCATGCGCTAGGGCTTCAAAGCGCAAGGTCAAAAATCTATGGGGAAATTAGTGCCTTATCTTTAAACTTACTTATCGAGATTCCTTATTCTGCTGCTACTTAACCCAAATACTTTCTGCATCCAGCGAGTACATAAACATGCAAATCCGATTGACTTTGTTTCTCATCTTGGTCTTTCTTGCTCTCCAGTGAAATCACTTCTAAAAACCAGTGAGCAGGCAGGCATCCTTTCGGCCTGGCTGCAGTCCGAGTTATATTCTCACGCTGCACACATACACACGCGCACATACACACACAGACATGCACATATGCAAATATTCCTGCAGACAAGTTGACCTAAAAGAACCCTACTGGTATGAACAAAAAAAATACACCCACGCAACACTTACACACACTAACAGTAAGACATTAACACAAGCAAACAAGAAACTCGCTCGTAATAATAGTAACCCACCCTCAATCCACAAAACCCACATACACAAGCACACAGAAGCAAAGGGAATAAAACAAAAGTTCTCACCCAGTGTTTGATGGAACTCACTCGACATCGGGTTCATGGGGTTGTGTTGGAGGCTGTTGATGTTGAGCGCCCCCATCTGGTGGATCTGTGTGGCGGGGAAGGCCATGCTGGGCGTGAGGTAACCTCCGTGGCTTGCTGCCATGATGGCTGCCTGCTGCTGCATGAGCTAAAGAAGAGGGACACGGAGAGGTGGGCGGAGGGAGGGAAGGAGGTGTGGAGTGGGTGTTTGGGAGAGAGCAGGGGGGAGAATGGGGTTCCGAGAGAGGTGAGGGGAGGACAGACGGAAAAATATAGTACGTTGGGAAGGAGTTGGACAAAGATGGGAGAAGGGAAGCATGAGAGGAGAGAGAATGCGTAGAACAGAGGGAGGGATGTATGTTGAGGTTGATGGATGGATAGTGCATGGGAAGTACAGAGAAAGTAGAGCGGAATAAAAGAAGGGGAAGAAAAAAGAAGCCTGTCAACCTATGTTTAGTGAATCTGTCTATTCTCCCAGCAGGAAGCCTGTCGCCAGCTGCAAAAACGATTTAATAGCTGTCGGTTATGGCTCATACAAATCAAGACATTGACATGTGGACATTATACTTGCTCAGGGAACAGGCAGAGTTTGCAGAAGAGTTGCACTTCTTATTCATTTCATTTTCAAACTTCCCTTCACTTCACTTTGGCTGAATAGGTTTGCCGCAGATGCTTGATGTTCTATCATTTTCCCGGCCTCATCTCTGATGTTTCTGATGTATTTGTAATGATTGCTGCATGCAGCCTGACATTCACCCAGACTTTCAAATTAGCTTTGTTTCATATTTATGTCAGAAACCACAAGGCCTTTCTCTGGGCTACTTTCCCAAAATGTTAGGGCATTTTTCAAAAATAATGCATTTAGAGTTTGAAATTCATTAAAAGGTGCAGTTTTGGTTGAATAGGTTTTTTTTAGAGACATACATTTGCCAAAACAACATCATGTACTTGTCACTGAATCCAGACCCTGATTTATTAAAAGAATATTTGTTGATTGTTTGTAGCAAGAAACTTAAATTCCACACCATGTTAGTAGCGCAGTATGTTAGTCAGAACATTTAAATGGTGGTCGATTTTCAACCATTGGACAATCCCACGAAGAGATAAATCAATAGCCTTTCATTCACTCTGCATACTACTTAGCATGAAGTGAGAAGTTAGAGCCGAAAATGTTTTCCATCAAATGCAGCCCGCAGTGTGTTTATTCATGCTCACATGCACCGCTGCCCTGCACTGCACTCACACACAAACACAAACAAAAAATGACATGAAGAACGACTGAGTTTTCTACTTGAGTTTCCGCACTCAGCTTAAATTCTCACTTTGCAAACCATAAACTGAATGCCTAAGAAGAAAACCCATCATTGTACAATGGCTTTTGCAGCTTGCGAACCAGTGGGTCTATCTAGCAAATCAACAATCTTTTGCCGGCTATGTAGTGATGCAGACTTGTGTGGTGTTGGAATACAAACACAGCTGGACCGACCTCTCAGCATCTGGTTAATGCTGCTTAGCGGCTGCGTGTCAGGGGAGCTGCTGATGGCCGTGGCCTGAGAATGACTCGTATAAGCAGAAATCAAACTCTTCTGCCACTGGCGCTAATGCTAATGACGATATTGTGAGACACTGTGGGTAGAGAATGCCACTCGGCTTGTATTTGCATGGGGACCCGGCAACGGAAAAGCCAATTATTTCCCCTCAGTGCCCCTGTCAGGTAGCCTGAAAGCGGCTGTCCTGCTGCAGAATGCCCATCGCTGGCATCTCATCCATTAGCCACATGCCTTGCCTCTGCTATCTATTAACGCCTCTTGTCATTTGCATAATTTCATTGTGACAAATGGGAATCATCCATTCCTTTCCAAATAAGATGAATTGAGCCTTTAAGGGGCCGTAGCTGCAACAGACAGCAAAGGAACAAGAAACTAAACAAAAGCAATGACACGGAAACAAACAAAGAGGTCTAGAGGGTCTGTGGCTGCCTTGCTTTGGCGATGCTGTGACTGCCCCCCCATTAGGATGTGAACAGGGTGAGACTTCAGGATGAACAGGCCAACTGGGCTGGTATTACAGAATAAATAAAGTGTCTCAACACTCGCTGTTTTTTGGTCTTTTTATCTGGCTCTGCTCGCTGATACTCAGGACTTAGAGGTAATTCTAATAGGCTTGCAGTCTATTTGTTGTGGGCCTGGTGGCCTTATAAAAGCTACAAGCCTGTATGGAGCAAACATGGAGTGGGAGTAAAGACCAGCCTCTCTCCCAATGCATATTTTAGATGATGCAATGCTTAATGCCTTCCGTCAGATTGTCATGGATAACAACTCTGGAATTCGTTGACGCTTCGTTCCAAATTCAAATGCAGCAAATTGGAAACCAAAGCATATCATTATGTTGGAACGCAGTGGTTAATACAAACTGGCTCTGATAAAAAGAAAATAAATAGCAGTAAGCAGAGTGGTTATGTTGACAGAGATATTCAAAGTCGTTCCATTTTACTTTTCATATGTATATGCTTTTTTCCCCCTTCTTCTTCTTCATCATTTCAAAAGGCATTATATTCAAAAGCAATTCCCGTTTCTTTATTTATGCACCAGCCAGCAGATAGCAAATGTCTCCGGTGGAGAATGAGCCGAACTGAGTCTTCATCGTCACAGACACAACCTTTTCTGCTTCCTCTTGAAAAGAAAGGAAGAGAGAAGAAAAGGCAGAGAGAAACAAGGGGGACAAAAGAGACGCGCGTGAGATGAAAGGGAGCAAAGAGAAAGTTGCCCGGGTTCCCGCAGCATTCATTTAGTGTCAGACATCTGCTTTTTTATTGCAACCTGATGGCATTACTCTCCCCTGGTGCCAGCAGGCAATCACCTCTTTATCACATGGCAATTATCTCTGTAGCGCTGCTCTGTGACTCGTTGACTCTCCGCACTGTCACATGTGACCCCTTATAGAACAACCAGCCGGGGACAGAGGCAGAAAGGATAGAGAGAGACAAAGAGAAGGAAAGAGTGAGAGGGTGAAAAAGGTTGAACCAATAAGAGAGAGAGTAGGTCAATGAGGTGAAGAACAAGACTGAAGACAGAAGACTGAAGCTCAAGGGCCTCATTTGTTACCCCCCATGCTGGCAGGCCGTATTTCCACGGAAAGATTTGAATAGTTTATTTCATCTGAGGCACTTTGTTGTGTGTGCAGAGCGAGTCCTCACAAGTATAGTACAGCTAAACCAGGTCATAGACGTGTGTGTTTGCGTGCAGGCAGTTTTCAGCACAGCTAAATGATGCAGTAATCTGTTCCCATCATTCCTCATGTGTGCTGTGAAGCCGTTTGAACGCGAGTCCCTCCAACAGGGGGAGATGTTTCCTAATGTGAGTTTACAGCCATCATCCTCCCTCTCATCCTCCCACACATTGTCACTATTAGTGCCAAGTTAAACCATTTTTCTCGCCTCTCATTTATCCATCTTACACTCAGTCCAATGTATGTTTTTAGGCAGGCAACAGGAGCACAGTGCGGAGGGCCTTTACATCTTCTCCTTCCCTGCGACACAGCATGTATTCCTCCACCTGAAGAGACCAAGCTAAAATGGCTGTCTTCCCAGAGAGACACGGCTTTAAAGACGAGGGAAGAAAAGTGACTTGAATCAAATCTAATCATGTACAAATATGATGTTTGTGTCTTGACGGGGGAATACAAAAAGGTAATAAAAGCTGGTTTTATTACTCACATTCAGCGAATTCACGGGAGAACTATTACCATTCACTACTAACACTGGAATGAAACAAGGAATCCCACTCGCTCGCTCTCCCTCCGCTTGCGTTTTATGAAATCACCTTTTTGCAAATAGGATGTCTCCTGTCAGAGCACACCAGTGTCTATCGTAAAAATGGCACATTTCTTATTTCTGGCATATGTTGTGAGTGTTGTACCCCTCCAATTTGTGTTCGGAGCCCCCTCCTTCTCCTGGTTTGACTAAAATCCAATTTACTGGCTGTCAGCTCAACTCTTTAATCCTATCCACTGCTGTAGTGGAGAGGTAGCTCTTTGAATTTACCATTTACTGTACTCCCTGGTTATAGCTATATATACCATCTCTCCCCAAGTCTGTATTCTATACTGTGCCACCTCCTCTTCTCTTGGCCAGCGTATATGGAGAGTGGGCGAACATGTAGTGTGTCTTTGGAGATAAAGTCCTTTTTGTGTCACTGCAGGTTTTTCTTCTTGGGGGAATATGTGTAGTTTATCTTGCAGTAAAGAAACATTCGCTGTATCACTTCAGCACATTCCCGGTGGCTGCAGGGGAATCGAGGCTGCTCACCATACACATGCAGCCATGACTGTAATTGAATCATAACTGCTGCACAAGCAGGACCCCCACACTAAAGATAACTCAGATTTCCCTTTATTCCACATTATGCACATGTTGCAGTTGGAACCAGTATTTATACTCATTAAATACGTCTTTAGCTAGATATGAAAACAAGGGCCTCGCTGATAATCCATTACTGCCTCTGGAGCACTCATTACTTTATCAAAACTTTATCTCCAAGGTTGCTTTCCCTCAGAGTTTCTTAACCGGCTTGCCTTATTCGCTAAATTCATTATATGCAGGTACATGGCACCCACAGTCTCTGTAATTCGTAATACTAATACAAGGAGAATCTCACCTTCACTAACATCATTCATGCTGTATAATCTTTGTGTCGAGCAACCACATACCTGCAATTTCTCTTTTAGATTTAATAGTAATTGATTCTCTCTAATGCTGAAGTATCCCCAGTGCCCTTGTTACTTTCACTCGGAACTCAATTTCCTAGCGTCATCCTGCTCTTTGTCATATTGTATTTGTGTATGAGACGGAGAGAGAGAGGGGGGGGGGGGGGGGAAAGAAAGAACATTTGCTGCGCAGTGCGTCTGAGTGTGTACACGCTTGTATGAGTGGACACGGGTCTCTGCCACAGTAAATAAGAGTCATGGCCAACCTGAGCGGGGCACAATGGTCTCCTCGCAGACCGCCACTGCCTCCACCACCCCTTAAACATTTGCATTTCTCCACATGGGGAAAGGGCTGCATTTCATGAATGGTAATGAAGGAGTTTTACTGGGACGAGCACAAGAGATGGCCTCGCAATTACTCTGGGATGGTCAATTTACACATTTCACACTGGGTCTCATGGCTGTGATGTGAAAATGAGGGAAACGGATAAGCCCCCAAGACCTGGCTATTTGAAACAATGTATCCTAGCATTTGGAAACAGCGAGAAACATATATAACTTTGACATCCAAATGAGTACAGGGGAAATGATTTGGTCTTACTCCTTCTCTGTGAGTAAACACATTTCTGATGATTATGTGTATTTATGCAGTGTGAGGCCCAGGTTTTTTATCTAAGTGCTGGATGGAAAGCTTCTCCTAAATTCATTTTAGCCTGCTTCAAGTACAGTGTGCATGCACGTGCATAAGGCAGTACGTGTGAGTGCTCTGCCTCAGCGGGGAAGAAGAAAGTTTGTGTGCAGATAAGTTGCCAATGGAAAATTCTGAGTCAACTGTGGCCCCTGAAGCATCTCAAGGGCCCAGAGGGAGGGACAGGGGGAGGGAGAGGGGGAGGGGAGAGAAGCAGTGTGATAGAAGGTGGAGGGGGCGCATGGTGAGAGCGGCTGCATAGGCTGTCTGAACTCATCAAAGAGCTGGGGGTCTGCTGTGTGAATATGGTGCCATGCCCTGAGGGGGGGGGGGGTACAGTTGGCGGTGGTAGGAGGGCAGAGGGAAGCTGATGAAGGGGTTGGAGGGTACCAGCTAACTAAATGTGTGTGACTACGTGCAGAGGGTAGTGATAGACTGAATGTAAAAGCATAGCAGAACTGCTTATGAAAAGGAGGGGACCAAGAAGTGCTGCTGAATGAAGTGATGATAGTTTGGCAAGCTCATTTCAATTACAGAAATGAATACCAAGTAGGGTGCAAAACGTGTCTTTGTGTTCTATTTACTAGAAAAGTTACACATTTCACCGACTGATATCCTGTTTTAAAATGCTTTGCTGATTAATTGGACCACATAACAGTCAAGCTAAAGGTCAAAGGGGTTCAAATGTGTGTCCCATGTGTGATGTGTTCTAAGTTGTTTACGGTCCCACCTCAGCAATACACTGTCCATCCAAAGGGGAATACAGGTCAAATTGAAATGATATGTGTCAGCAGAAATAGAGAACCGCAGTGACGCGTCCTAAAACCCGGAAGTAAGTTAGCATGTTTACCACTTCCGGTTCCTTCAACAAAAAGCAATGCAATTTCTCCATAGGATTTTGGAAAATAGCTCGAAATAAGGTCTGTGTTTGACACAAATTGAAGAGACAGATCACGTTTTGTTCTACCACATTAAATACATCAGCAGTGACCCCATTGGTGATTCTTGAAGAGTTTACGTGTCTGAAAAAACGACGGTTGTTAACATGTGGCTGAATAGGACTACAGAAGTTGTCGAGGCCGTTTTACGTCATTACACCGAACACGTAAAACACTAGGGTTGCCAGAAACTGACCATGATCAAAATCGATTATTCGGCAGCCCTGGCGCCCAGCCAGCCAAGCTTACTTTGGG
>NW_011335543.1:433513-456339 GCF_000735185.1 Notothenia coriiceps | reverse complement strand
CACACAGAACAGATGAACACCAGAACCAGAACAGCAGAAAACTGGTTATTTGCCAGCCCGGCGGAATTAATAAAAACCGACTTATTCGGACCGGGACCGGAGCCCCCCCCGAGGAGAAAAAAAAAAAGAACTCAGGGACCAAAAAGGGTTTCCGTTGTTTGTTTTAATTAACCTTCCGTTGGACGTAAGTTCTAAGTAGTTCCACCCGAGGAGGAAACTCTTTCTTAACCTGCGCTTTTGTTTCATCTTTAGTCGGCACGTGTGAATGAGAGGGAGAGAGGGCGCGGTCGGTGTGTGCGTGGTGAGTCTGCTTCTGGCAGCACAGCAGGGGTTCCTCCCGAAGCTTTACTAGTAAAACAACTTGGTGTGGGTGTGACCCAATGGCCATTTACAAAATTATTATACTATTATATTATTAGCAATTAGGTCTATAATTTTGGTTGAAAACTTTTAAGCCAGGAAAAAATTAATAAAATTAATAATAAAATTATATATAAATAAAATCGATTTTTAAAAATAATATTAGATTATGGAGACTGTAACGAATATTCGAATAATCGAATAATCACTGGCATCCCTATAAAACACTCCCGCTAAGTTTGTTTGCCCTGTTCTGCTTGAAAGCAAGTATCTGCGCTCTTGCAACTTTTACAATTTTGAATCTGTATTTTTGAATATGGATCTTAAATTGGCGTGACGTTGAAGCAGCGACCCTGCTGTAGTTCGTTTATAGCATAACGTTAGCATTTTGCTTCTGGCGACTAGATTTATGATTCGAAAATTATAAAAGTAGGGTAGACATGTGGAGATTATTCGGCTGAACAAAACGTGATCCGTTTCTTAAATGTGTTTCAACCACAGACCTTATTTCCAGCTATTTTCCAAAATCCTATGGAGAAATTGCATTGAATCTTTGTTGAAGGAACCGGAAGGAGTTAACTTCCGGGTTTTAGGACGCGTCACTGCGGTTCTCTATACGGACAGCGCACAATCATTGCGCTTGTTAAAAGGCACTATGTGTCAAATGATGATGTTATCTAAAATTACTTGGATTTTACGAGTTTTGTCGCTACACGTTGAAGATTTAGGAGACTATTCTGGTAAAGGTTAGCCCATGTGAGCGCAGCCTCCATTGCTTTTGGTGCGTTCATCTCTCTTTCCTTCCGTTCGATCCATGGGACAGAAGTTTAGAAAGGTAGCGAACAGTAAGTTATGTATATCCTTTTGACAGAAAGAGCTTCCAGCTGTAGCTGAAAATGACGCTATGAGAGCGGTGAGTATAAACCTAAACACTTAAGTTGTATAGCAACAAAACCAGAACAATGGGCCTAAAGACACTTAAATACTTAATAGAACTGAGAATAGCTGCAGAGTCCAGTTGTAATTCTCTGTGGATGGCACCTTTCACATAAGCGTAGTCATTTAAACCACTGTTAATATAAAATTACATTATTTATACCCAATTATAGCAGCTCGAAAGGACCTTGTAGAGCAATGTGATTTAGCAGAATCCCAACATCCTGGACACAACCTACTGTATTGTAGTTACAAGGGTCTACTGTAGCCTCAGTCAGCACATATTTGTATGTTAAATTGAATGTGTTTTTATTTGAGTGGTTCTGTGTGTATCATTTCGCACTCACCGCATGTGCGTAAGAGCTGTAGGTGCTGAAGGGGAGGGCAATGGCTGGGTTGAAGATGCCAAACTGCCCAACCATCTGCTGCATACGTCTGATGGTGCGCTCCTTGTCTGTGTCGGCAAACTTGACCACCAAGCTGGAGGACGCACCCTGAGGGTCGAGAGAGAAACAGAAGATCTGAGGAAAAACAACATTGACACTTAACCTGGGATGTTAACACCGGCTCAGTCATTCAACAATAACATCATTTCATCCTCTATCCCCAAAAAGACTTAGCCACCTCAGGAATTATTTTGGATTTGTTAGGATTTACCAAGTATTAGAGAAAGCAACCACAACAAAAGGCTTAAAAAGGTTCAATACAAGGGCATGAAGAATGGTCTTTGTTATTATTTCAGATTTGTTTGTATGCCATGATCATTAGCAACAACAACCGGTGATGACATCAATATCCAGTCAGATCCTCTAATTGCATGTCAGAGCTTTCTTTTTTGGCATTCTAGATGAAACATCATTGCACATTTGTATTATTGCAGGGAATTGTGCCTCCTCATTTTGCGACTGGCATACATAAACATGAACCTAAGAGAGATATGGGAAGAATACAAATATTCTCCCTACTGAGCGAACAGCTCTGTAGGCAGATGTGCAGACAGAAACCTTCCGTTATTTCAATCAGTGTTTAACATTTACAAAGTCACTCAGGGCAGAGAAGCCTCGCTGTGCATGACATAAATACTTTATGTTTCCCCCAGCTTCCCCACTCCGGTACAGTACATATATGTAACCTTGGTGCTCCTCCCCACAGATTAGGTTAAAAGATCTGCGATATACAATGATTTGAAGGAAGAGCTACAATTGGCAGCGCTTCCTATTGACCTTGGTGAAAGTGGTCTTCAAAGGAAATGTAGCTTTTTAGGGCAATTTCCCTCGTTCTGCCCTCTGTTTAGCCTCCCCTTGCTTTATGTGGCTTCCTTATCAACACTATTACCTCTTCCTGCAGCCCAATAATGAAAACAGCAGGTGTGTCTGCCACACACCCTTCATTAAGAATCTTCAAATGATTTAGCGCTACAGTTGACCTTTTGTGTGCTCCGCCTCTCCTCCCCTCTGCACCCCCAAACTGGCCAATCGATCCACATAAAAGGCCGAAATATTACTCTGATCTGACAGTGTAGAAAGGTTGTGTGTCAGTCATGATAAGAGGCCCCCTGAAATTGGTGCAGGATTGTCAATAGCAGTGGTGACTGGTGAAGTGGCTGGATTGAAGGTTGGGGGATGGGGCTTTTAAAGGGCTACATGGGGGGTTTCTTGGTTTGGTTGGATGTGGGAGTTGTGTTGGACTCTAGGCAAGCAGTTATAAATGGGCAGCAACATTACAAAACTTTAATTATTTATCAAGTTTTTATTTGTCTCTGTTTGCATATTCTGACTGAGTCCGTGGAGCTCTGCTAATGAAGACATTTATACTGTAGAGATGCTCGAAGAAAGGCACGGGATATTCTTTAGATTGTATCGTCTATTTTCTCCCCTGTTTTTTCAAGATTCCCCCAAGCCCTCTCCTCCTGGTTTGCCACAGAGGTTGAATCACAGGTTTGAAGGATCGTAGGTGAGACGCCAGTTAGTTGCTTGCCTGACTAAATGGATTATTGTCTAGTTTGTGGAGTGATTGATTGGCTGGCATGCTAGGTGGCTAGATGGCTTGCTAACTGGCTGACGGACTGTAGTATTCGTTAGACTGACAAGCCGGCTGACATCTGTACAGCTGATTGACTAATTGTTTCCCTCAGTGTCGCGAGTATCATCCCATTCCTGTCACTCCAGAACAACATTATTCCTGGCCATCGAGCGCTCTGTATGATCCTACAATAAACAGGATAGAAACAGGAGATAGAACATCGTCTATAAAGAGATATTATTGAGTTTCTCAATCTCGTAAGAAACATCTCATAGACTACGCTCGGTCACCTCAATGTTAACCTTGGCACAGTTACTGGTTTAGGGTTTGCCTGTTGTGTCGGTCCAGCTTTTTACCATCTGCATCATTAACTTTATTATGAGGTTTAACTTTGGGCGAGTCCAGGACATGGCAGAGCATGACCCGAATACAAAGGAGATGTGCTAGTACATAATGAATACTCTTAACGCCTTCTCACAGTAAAAAAGAGAAAAGAAAAAGCTATTAAAGGTCTACCTTCTTTGGTAATGAGAGCTGCGTGTTCCTACTCTGCTACTTTAATTTATTGGGGAAGGCTGGGTTTTATAATCTGAGGGTATTAAATTGAAACACTGAAGTCAACCTCTTTTCTATCAGGATTAGACTGGAGTGTGCCTGCTTGGATGATAGAAACATGGTTTATTGTGAATTGACATGTTAAGTTGTATAAGAGCCTTTTGCCCTTTCTTTCATTCTTTCAAGGAGTCTTTAATGGAGGTCCATACAATGACTCTTCCCTCCCGCTGGTTCTCCCTAGGACACCTGAATCATATGGTTTATCGGCCAAGCATCCAATGCCACATTTGTTTATCTCCCAGGTTTTCCCAGTTAGGCCTGTCAGGATATCAGTGAGTAGAATCGCCACTGCTATAAAGAGAGCAGGATGAAGTGTGAAGTAAAAGTCTCATTAAATGTTTAAGCTGCCAAGTGTGAGCAGAATCCCCCTGCCAGGCGGCTCCCAGCTGCCTGGAGAGCCACTGAAGGAAGGGGAGTTAAACAGGGAGGATAAAAAAAAGTCCCTGCAGAGACCCAGAACCAAAAGGAAAGTCTGCTTCTCTACACCTCCTTCTCATTGCCAAGGTCTGTCTAAGCTGCCGACCAAGCTATACACCCTTTACTCCTTTAACTTTAAACATATGCAGGCTTGCATTAGTGCAGAGCTAGAAAGGACTCTGATCCTGTATTGGTTTCAAGAGTCACACGGTGAAGGCCTTCATGTTGTCCCAGTTTGCTTGGGTTAGTCACTCTATGACTCAGTCTGTAAAAATTGCTAGTACAAAAACAAAAAACAAAAAATTCATCCCATCTTTCTCATAAACATTCTTTTACCATAAGACATATTTTCATCCCTGCCTGAAAGATAAAAAACTATTTTAATGAGAATGTATGGCCACTAAAGCTGTCTGTTCCTCCACAACATATGGCCTCATATTCTGCCTGCATTGCTTACCATACATTAAAACATGATTTTATATTCACAAAGTTACAACTTTATATTAAAAATTCATTCGACCAGAGTGCTTCCATCAGGAACATGAGTGCATAGCATGTGATGCTCGTCTAGACACCACTTGACATGTTTGTTTTGACATTATGGTGGGTTTCACATTTCTTCAGATGTCACAAGATTCCCGCAGTCACATTTGACATTTATTTATTTATTTAGTATTGATGCTTCATAATGCAGTTAGATGCTACAGTATATATCTTATAACTGATGTCCTTTGCATGATACTATACTAATCTTCTCCACCAAAGGAGTCATGAATGTCGTCTTTGAGCTTGGCTAGTAAAATAATGGATGACTGTAATCTATGAGGTTATTAGAATGTAAATTGCCTGGGTAGAAATACTTGTGGGGGAGATGACAGAACTTAAACAATACACATTAACTTAAAAATATAAAGGCAGAACGTTGTTTAATGAATAGCAGCACGGAGATCTATCACCCTCGTGAAAAACTGACATTAAAACTCTGCATCTCATTGACTACACAATGAGATCATTACTGTTTCCTGACTTAAAGCAGCCTTTACAGTATATACTGGGCTATCTGCAGCATCTTTTGCCTTTCCACCATCTCTTTATTTTGGCATTATTTAAGGCAGTGATACATTGATCAGTACATTAAAACAATGTGTCTTGCTGAGTGTTAAATCCTGGCACTCACAGCACTTGCATGTGAGTGTTCTCTGTCTGAAGTAATGGAGAAGATCCAGCAGCTTGGGAATCACATTTGGATGTTTATTTTTACCCTCTTTGCTCTTCTCTTCACTCTCAATCATCCAGCTCTCTCTTCTACAGTATGCAAGCTTCACCTCATTTACTTTCTTTTGTTCTGCTCTTATCCTTCCATCATCCTGCTCCAGTATTTCTGTGTCAGTCCCTATGTCAGCGAAAACAGTCTCAAACCCCTGCTGAGCTGACGCGGATACGGATTGAAAAAATCATCACGGCTCTGCGGACCTGACCCCCCCCCCCGTCTCTGTGTAATTCTGTCCCGGGACTTACTTCCTACACGACCCTGCTGAATCCCGGCAATTTGCTTTACAGCTCTGGCGTTTAAATGTTTAATTGAGCCACTCATACTCTGAACAGTGGCAGTGGCAGTGTGTGTGTGTGTGTGTGTGTGTGTGTGTGTGTGTGTGTGTGTGTGTGTGTGTGTGTGTGTGTGTGTGTGTGTGTGTGGGAACGCTGGCTGAGAGATAGTGGTGGTGTGTATAGGAGGCAGAGGTATGCACGCTTGAAATATGATGGGTTAGGGTGTGATGGATATCCAGCCAAGGTCTTATATGTGACCTGCGGATGCACTCATATAACTCACACACTTACAAATATCTTGCCATCATCCTTCATGCAGTGACATTATGTCGTAGTTAGCTATTGGCAGATCATTTTTCATTGGGATGAGTTCACAGAAGTATATGCTCCCCCACATGTATGAATATGTAGAGTATATTTTTGCATGCTCTGATCGTCATTTATCTACACTCGTACATTCTCTCATGTTCCAATTTCCTTCCCAAATCGCACATACAATACATATAAAATACCCACTCCCCCTCTACATGAATAACACAAATATATTCAGCCCAAGTCCTGCGAGCTGGAAAATAAGATCAGTCAGGGAGCCTTTGACCCCAGCCTGTGGCTGTACGAGCATGTGACAGTGAAACAGAGAGACCAGCAATATAGAAATAGTATGTGTGTGTGTGTGTGTGTGTGTGTGTGTGTGTGTGTGTGTGTGTGTGTGTGTGTGTGTGTGTGTGTGTGTGTGTGTGTGTGTGTGTGTGTGTGTGGGCTGATGCAAATGTGCTATCCACAAAGTGCTTCTGTTTGTACATGTTTATGTATGCACACACATGCATTCATGTGTGCGTGTGTGTGCACACTCATAAACTCTAAACTCATGCTTTGGGGGATTGGCAGTAGATCTATCAAACTGCTGTAGTTAGTCGTAGTGTTAATATTCAGTGCACTTCAACACCTCAGCTTGCCACGCTATTGGCTGGACTTTATTCATGGTCATCTCTCTGAGTCTGCTCAACAGACACGGCCTTGGAAGGCAGTAAATATGCACACACACACTCACTCACTCACAAACACACTCACATGCTGGCTCAGTTTGTCTGGTTTCATTAGAGCAATTAATCATCTCTATTAGCCCTGGAGAAGTGAGAATTAGACGATTCCCCAAAAACAGTTGCAGGCAATGGATGGCCTTCATAAGTTCAGTTCTGTATGCATCCTGCATTGTAGCTGTCAATAGTCTATTTTCTTTTGTTTCACTTCTTTATTCATGTATTCATTTTTGAATGCATCCAGTAGTGTAAACAAAAGATTATTTATATATTCAGTCCATCAATGTACTTGTACGTGACTTAGTTTTGCCGCTGTCACTCAACTGTAATCAAAAAACTCAAATTAATACAGGATGTATGGTCCAAGGTTTTTCCCGGATGTTTGCTACATTGATAGACACTTTTCTGTGAATAGCAGAGTCCCACTGAGGCGTAATGGCTCACTGGTGGTCCGCTAATCTGAGCGAGGCAGGCACACTGGGCCCTCTCCTCCAGCAGCCACAGGATATGAGATGCTGATCAGATTTCTATAATCAATTTACCAGAGCAGGAGGTATAAATCCTGTCCATTCACTCCTTCTCCCTCACCCCCCCCCCTTTCTCTGTCTCTCTCCCCAACTCTCGCCCCCTCCCTTCTGCCCCCTGCTTATAGTTAGATGAATAATTCAGCAGCCAATGTGGTGAAAGGTGGAGTAAACAAGTCTATTGCCTAATATCCCGAGAGGCTGCCAAAGAGAGACGAGTGAGGGCAGAGAGCTAGCAGAGATAGGGGAATGGAGCAACAAAGGAGGAGGGTATCTATGGAGAATGGACATCCAGAGTCTTTCCTCATGACCTGCAGTCATTTGCACTTAGATTGACTCAGAGGTTGCAGCCAAAATGGCACAGCCGGCATCTAGTCCTCCTCTATGCTTTGCTCCGAGCCACACATTGGCTACCATTGATAATGAAATCATACAGTGAAACACAACATCTGTGAGATAGGGTATGGGAGAAAGTTCAGGGTCCCTGCTTCTCTGAGGCGAGAGTTCCCGAAAAAAAAAAACGAGGGTAAAAACGTATACTTAAAAGCAACTGTATAATATGGGATGTGACTGTCCGTTAGCCGGATGTCACGGAAAATAACTCTATTCAGGTTTGGTGAATAAGTAGCTTTTATTTGAAACCATCAGGTATACAGGCAGTATGCCTAAACATGAGGCACATACAAATGAGCCGTACAGCCTCTGCGCTCATAGTAAATCCAATACAGACAGAATTCAGAGCATTCAGTGTGCTTACATAACGAGCAAATGTAATCTCACACTGGAGTTATATTCACTGATTATGCAAGCAGAACTACTGATTGATGACTCACCCAAAATTCAATTATCATTCTAAACAGTTTTATCTGGAAATTAGATTTGGAATTTTTTTTTTTGCCAATTAAACAGACAGGAGGCTATTTCGGGCTGTATCTGTTTTTAAAACTCGATGAGGACGGTTGCATTTTATAAATTGATTAAAAGTTGGGGGAAAGTAAAAATAAAAGAGGTTAGAGCTTTAAAGGTCACCTGCCGTATTATGCAAAATCCACTTTTTCATGTATTTTCTACATCAACATGTGTCCCCTCTGTGTAAAGAGATTCTGAAAGTCTCAGGAAAAAAGATTCTCTCACGTTGTGTCCTGATCCATTTATAGAAAATTAGCTGATCAGATTTTGCCCACTTTATGATGTCATAACGATGTTTTGGCTTGTGTAACCATTAGCCAATCACCAACCAAGGTAACCCCCCAACCTGAATCATCACCTGAATCTCCTCCTTGAGCCTCATTGTGTTCTTTTTAACCAAATATCCCTCAGAGGGGGAGTGGCTCCTTATTTTCATCTAAAGTGACAGACCCAGAATCAGCACTTTTGAAACGGGGCTGAAACAGAGGGGATATGGGATACTGCAATGATCTGTTTGGTATTTGGAGCCAAACACTTCAGAGACATGTTTGTATATATCTGAGACCTATAATATATTGATGAAAAACAGTAGGGGACCTTTAAATAAAGACTGCACATAGCTATTTTAGTCAGTGTGTAGGTGTGCATGCAATGGATGTGTGTGTATGTTTCTCAGTTGTTTTGATATGTTGAAATGTTGATAAGGGAGAGAGCTGTACTCACTGGCATGGTCTGGCTACCGTGGAGGGCACTGATTGCAGACTGAGCCTCAGTATGTGTGGAGAACTTGACAAATGCGCAACCTGGAAGAGAGAACAGAAGCACATCACACACATGCAGGTACACACACACAGGTACACACAGTTTATGTGCAGTAAATGTATTCAACCGAGTGAGATTAAAAGCCTACGTTATATTAATAAAGAATGTTGAATTGTATTTGACACCACGGAAATCACTGTGCAGCGAGAGGCTCTCATTGCACAGCAGGCTGCCCCACTCCGGGCATTAGGCAGGCAGAAGCTGTAGGCTAAAGATTGCACTGATGAAGCAGAAAAACATGCTATTTAGCACCACATGCCTGTCTGTGCTTATTAAATACTAGCTGAACTGGCTACACTCAAGACTAGAATGTTTTACATTTAAAAAGCACTCAATTTGAGAACTACTCAGTACAGTGTATTGTTCTCACAACAGGATCAATATCTGTGAATATGACGATGTCTGTCCAAAAGGCCAGGAACCACAAAACCCACTCTCTTGGCTCTAATGTCCGTTAGAAATACTGTGAGGATTAGATCAAGTGAAAACAAGTTGAAGATGGCTTTTGCGGGTTTACAAAGTGAGCTGTTGCACATGAATTATTCAATCACTAAACTGGAGTATGGCCTCCTTTTAAAGCTAACAGAAAATTGATTTAAAGCTGTACATTTGGTCTCCTTTAGAAATACTTACTGCCACAAAATGATTCTTAAACATATACTCATAAATATTGTAATTCATTTTCAAGAATAGCATGGCCCCCTTACAGTAAGTACACATGTCTAGCTACATATGGAACAATGGAATAGTAATTATGTTAGTTTATGGTAATTTATTAATTATACTTTATTCATTCACTGTTTTTAATCAAGGCTTGAAGGAAGAAAGGAGACTACTAGTACACGTGGTCAGTGTTTTACAAAGCACATTTACACACAGTCTAAATGCTACATGTGTGTGCAGATTTGAAGTCTCTGGATCAAGTCAATTAAACTTTAGGAGGAAACCAAAAAAGCTGTTACAACTGAACCAGGGTCTGTTGCCGTGAGGCAGCAGGGCCAACTCCTGAGCCGCCATCCCCATTTATAATTATACCCTATTTCACCTAATTTCATTTTAAGTTTCTTTTCTATTCTCATTTAATCTTTCACACTTTATTCTTCTTATCATCTGTACTGCTTGACCCAGCAGCCCTGCCATTCTTCCGCTCTTAATGGGCTTACCCCTGTGGACACCAGCCAATCAAGATGCCCATTCAGCTGTCAAACCACTACCTCCTACTGAGATATGGATAGAAAAGAGCTAGAGATCAGCATGACCTGTACAAGGACTTTGCTGGAGCAGTACAAACTATGCCAATATAATTATGAATTTAACTCTTAATATACTGTGAAACCTGCAGTGTGCATCACACACAACTGTGCAAGAACTAGAGAACAAAACCTTTGCTGCTATTAAACTTAAAGTCATGTCGGCACAAATTGGATTTTGTGCAACACAAAACCTGTTTTTCTCAGCGAGGTCTTTTATTCTTCCAGGTTTTTATTAGAAAATGTGATAGAGCTTAGATAGAGTGTACTTTTTCTAGAGCCACAAAGAGAGATGCAATGTCCAGGGACGAATGTTTACTTGAAATGAAATGTAGCAATACCACAGAGAGGAAATACTCATTTACAAGAAATGTTTAAATGTCAGTGGAGTACAAGTATAAAGTAGCATAAAAAGTGAATGCTAATGTAAAGTAGGGCTTGAGTACTTGGGAATTGTACTGAGTAAATGTACATGGTTGCTTTGCAGCCCTTTCATCTATCTTGGCTGCCCCGTCCTCACAGCAGGGACATTTGAATCGTTTTGACATCCATCTTTCCTGTCTCCTCCAAACCACGGCAGTCAGACCGCTCTGGCTTCAAACCCCCTTAGATATAATTCCACAACAATTTCCTTAAGCGCTGGCTGGGGAATGGGCTCTTTGCTGCGTGTCGAGCGAATTGATGTCTTCAAAAAGTTTTTGGCTGTCTTAAAAGCGCCTGCAAGATATCAACACGACAGTACCGGAATAACAGTAAGGGCCTGCAGTACATCCATAGGACTAAATGCTTTAAATTAACACTGACAAAAAGAAAATGAGGACTGTGACAGAATAGAAATCCTGGCTTTTGAAATGCAGAGTTTTTTCTGAAAAGATTGCTGAGCAAGAGTTTGTAATGGCAAACTCAGCATTAAAAAATGACTAGCATTTTATGAATCCTTGCTATATTTGATGGGTTCACAATTACCTTAAAAGAAGAAGGATGTTTCTACCATATAACTTGAGTCTTGGTTTTCTATCTTGCCTTTGGATTTTAAAACATATTAAACATAAATATACAGTATATGTTAATCTGCCCTGTCTGTCTTCAAACAAAGATTATATTTAAAACATGCCAAGATCACTGCAGTGAGAGTTGCCAAATACATTTCGTTGTACTTTGTATGATGACACTAAAGATATATTCTATTCTAATTTGAAAATACTTCAATCATTGAGAGTCTGCTGCCGCAATAATTTAACATTCTTGACCAACTGAACAAAAGAAAAAGTCAAAGAAATGATTCACTCATCTTCTGTCATACGTGATAATTATAAAAGACATACATCAATCAAATGTATTTGACATACATTGGCTTTACCATTGTTCCCTGCCTGCTTCTGGCTAGCACATCAACTACAATGGCATTAGAATGTGATTATGTGCCATTTGACCTATATCTGGGACATACAGTATGTCACATACATTTTCCGTACCCCAGCTGACTTAGACACGTACTCACATTGTCACTTCTTCTGTCAGTGACCTAAATAATGCTGACAACTGTATGGCTACCTACCTTTGCTGTTTCCGTCAGGACCTCTTAGGACCGTGCACTCCTCGATGACTCCGTAGGGTTCGAAGAGGCGGTAAACATCCTCCTCGGTCTGCTGTTTGTTCAGCATCCCAACAAACAACTTCCTGTCTTCTGGAACAAAACAAGACAAAGAGACAAAAAGGTTCAATTATAACTTTGACCTCAATTACTAAACCAATTTGAGAACATACAGAAGAGATAATATCGTTCATTGTTCTTTTGAGTTTCATTTAAAGCAAGTGTCTTTTTTTCCACGGAAGCAAACACAGATATAGTTTTCGCTGGTTGGGCTTGAGTCACATTGCATTATCTCTCTTCCAAGACTGATCATTTTAATCTCTGGTATAACTGGGTTTAGTCCCACATGGACACATAGTGTACTGTAGCTGCTGAGGCTAAGTGAGTGGTCAGGGGCTGGGGGAAGAGCAATGGGACAACTAATGAAGAGATTTCACACACAACAAGCACACACACAAAGACCCAAGACAATGAGCAAGTCTTCGGTCCTTAAAAGCACCAGGGGCTCTAGGCTCCAACCTCCTACACACCACACTGTGAGGCTGGAAACTGACGCTCTCTCTCTCTCCTTGTTCTGCTTCCCTTTTTCTCTCGCTGATTCCACATTTTTCAACCTCATTCTTTTTCAACTGCCTCCTTCCCTTCCCCTCTTTATCACTCTCTTACTCAACTAATTGCTGCTGATCCAGTGTTTTTTGTGTAGCCAGAGAAATATTTCAGTATGCTCTTCAGTGAACAATGGCGTGTCTCTCCTGCGAGCATCGGAGCCTGGGAGACATGCCATGAATAACGCTGAGTTTTCAATAGATAGCGTGTATGCTATTGAGTTCTGTTAAATGCTGTGGGATCTGATCTTTACCTTGACCTGACACACTGTGTTTACTGATGTACTCCGGCCCTGTATGATTAATGCTGCAGTGCAGAGACTCTCTGCTGGCGGGAGAAGCACTAAAACCTTCCCTTTATACAGATTGTTTCTCCAACTCTGACCTGTGAAGCCACAGTGGAAACACCGAGCGAGAAACACGACTAGCGGCTGCTACTGTGAAGAGGTAGAGAGCGGTAGAAATCCCTTCTAGAAGTATTGCACAAAGTCAGGGTGACAAGTGACGACTACTGAGTGTGTCGTGTTGTGGTCGTCCTCTGACCCAGACACAAGGCGATACCCACAATCCTGCAATCGGGCACGGCAGAGTGCTCGGGATTCGCCGCCCGGCTGGGGCTTCGGCACTCAGCACCTCCGATGATGCACCTTTAAAATAATCTTCCGTGTCAGAGCGTTGTCTAGGGAGGGGCATCCCTGGTGTTGACTCCTTATTGCAAGTGGCAGGATCAGAGGCTACGTATCAAAACGGAAGTGATGCAATGTGACATCTGTCAGGGTGGATTGGAGAGCATTTATCTGCAAAAAAAAAGGAAAGCCCTGAACTGGAAAATGAAAGGCCAAGATGGTCCTTCCTTTTTGCTGGAGGGAGAATATAAATTCTGAGGTTGGATGCGGAGAGATGAGACGAGGGAGGGGGGGAGGGGCTCCGCTGCACACATTTCCCTGAATGCCGCCAGACCTCATATACCCTTCTGTTTGTAGATGGAGAGCCACACGCAGCACACAGAACTAGCCGTGCAACCGCTGTCGCCCTTTGCGTTCCCCCCACTTCAACTCCTTTTTTCAAGTATGATGGGCGTTCTGACAAGTTTTGAATGAATGCATGACCCCATCAATTTCATATGAGCCGCACTCTGAAGATCATTCTCCGAACAGCTCATATGTGGCTTGTCTTAAAATACGACACCTCATCCATCCTTCAGCGGGAAGATGACTAACTGAGACGTCTTCTCCTGCTGAATGTAATAATATTTATAAGACTCCAAGAACAGCGGGATCATTGGTCACTACTGTATATATCACATTCCTATATAATACTGGTGAGGAACATAAAAGACTAACACAGTGAAGTCATGTCAGTCGGCTGGCTTTTTGCATGACATCCAAAAAAGATACTAAGCCGCCCGCAAGAAAGACTTATTTGACTCTATTTTTTTTTTTATCAGGTGCTTTTTGTAAGAGTATGTCGTCCGTGGGCTAGAGAGAGATAGAGTGCATGTTCTGCAAAGTGACTGCAATTTGAAAACAGGCTAACAACACATGAAAACAGATAATCGAGGAGATCTGTTCCACCGTCTAGGATTCTGCTGTGGCTGCTCTGAACTAAAATGCTACCTTGGGAATTCAGGTGTTGTGTTCATCGCCCATAGAAACATTATCTCATTTATCTACAACACTGCAGCACAGGCAGTGTGCAAACAGACATACAGAGAGTGCAAAACACCTACAGTCATTTACACAAATCTGAAGGGGGAGGAACAAAAAGCAGCAAAAGAGGGAGAGAAAAATGTACATGCACAAACTGGGATACCCTTTCACATTCTTACAGAGAGGATTACGGATCCCCCGCCATGACCACACACGCAGTCGACACACAAAGAGCTGCATGTCCCACTGTTAGCCATTACCAAATGCTAATTGATTTCTTCTTTAGAGCAGATACGAGTGTTAGTCTACAGTCAATTGTGTTTTTCAGTAAACATACAGAATCTAACAGAGAATTAGAAAGCTAACAGCCATAAATGCTATCAAAACTTCCATCCAACTGCAACACAAATCTCAAACTATCTAATTTTTGGTCAAGATGTTATCTGATCTATATCATGCTGCTGCTAGCAACGTTTTCAGGTACCTGTGTGAAGGCGTCCACAACCTATGTTCTTCAGTTTTGAATTTAACCAGATAGTAAGACTTCCACAAAGCTCATCTTAATTCAGTCTAGCCCAAGAGCATGTATCCTTCATCTGCAATTCAATCTTTACGTTCATGTCTATGCATCATTGATGCCGTGCAGCACATGCAACATCTCTCTGCTCAGTGACATATTCCACATGTATGGGAACTGACCCCTAAACTGGGTACAGAAATCACCTCACTGAATATTTACAGCTACACATGTAATCATAACATGCAGCTAACAACAAACAACGTAACCCCCCAAAACGTGCCTAATTTTCTCTATGTAAAATAAATCGATTCAATCCTTGTACAGGTAAGCTCCTTTGCTCCGGACTTTTAAGCCGAAGTCAACCGTACTTTCCATGAACAGGAAGTCATGAAAATAGTTTTTCTGATTGAATCGTGTTTTTGTCTCAGTGAGTTGAACTGTCAGTCACACGCAACCCTGCAGCATTCTGTAAAGCTGAGATGTTAAAATGTGATTAGCAGCAAATGCTGTTTCTGAGTGCTCTTTTTCTCTTTTGCAGCTTTAAAAAACTGCTGAGTCATCTCTCTGTTCCAGCTACTCACCTGTAGTAAATGCCTTCTACTGTATCGATGAATACCAAATAAGACAAGAAATTATGAGTTGTTTTTCAGCGGGGCCCAGAGAGCATGACTAGCATCTTCAATTGGAGCGCTATAGTGTAAACAGTGAAATGCCATCACCTAAACAATTCGGGGTCTAATAACCAGCAGCTACTTCACTGTGAAAACTGAGCAGCATGCTGGCATTAATATGCATTTACAGCTCACTGTGGCAGAGTACTGTATGCAACTTCATTGTGACACTATTTTGAAATTCACCCCCCCCATCATGTTTAATTTACTCTGGGTTACTAAACAGATGCTTGTTTAGAATAAATGCATTGGAAATTAAACTCTGGAGTAATGAAATGGCAGAGAGCTGCCTGGTTATACATACTGAAGATTACCGGCTCCATGTGGACCCTTTTCTAATCAATATAAGCTTTTTAGTATTAGTGCATTGGCCTTGGAGACGCTGGAGAAAAGCAACTTATATCAGTAATATTTCATATCTTAATTCCTCATCATGATGTAGTCTGACTATTACAGCACGCACATAACAAACAATAACACTGTAATTCCCTCCCTGTAAACATGCTCCGAATACCTTCTCCTGTTACATAATGTTAATTTCCGCTGGAAGTTTGAAGCATATCCTGTCCACACGGCATACAGTATGCACTTTTCTGAAGCACAGTCCAGTATACCGGAGACTTATTACTGTATGCTCCATCATAACAATGCAGACTGCTGAGGATTTTGAGAGTGAAATGAGACCTATTGAATAGCAATGGGGCAGAGTAGGAGTTTTTTGGAGCAACAAGAGAAAGAAAGAAAACTAGAGAGCTAGGAGAAGCAGAGATGTAGAGAAAGAATAAGTGGGAAGGGGGGGAGGAGAGGGGGGAGGGGACTGAGGACTGTAAGTTGATGTGCATACAGTCCTGCAGTCCTTGATAAGCCGGGATGGATGAAAGAGGTGCCCCGTTGCAGTTGGTAAATCATTCTCGGGGGTGGGAGGAGACTGAGAGGGGGGGAGGGATGGCAATGGGTGTGATGCGGGGGTAAGAAAGCATACTCGACTGCCTTAGGCGCTCTCTGGTTTTTTCAAATGTCCCTTCTCTGTTTGTCTATTTCTCAATCGTTGCAACAGCGAGGGAGTGTAGCATGGAAAGAGGGAGAGGGATATTATGACAGAGAGAGGGTGCAAGGGAGAGAAAAAGCACTTGTCAGAAGGACGGGGGGGTTGCTATGACAACTACTTATACAGCGAGCTGTCAGTCATGTTTCATTGGAGTTTGGAGAGGAGGAGAGGAATGGAGGGAGGAGAGGAGTGAGGAAAGGAGGGGTTGGAGAGGGGTCATTTCTCCATCTGTCTCCCAGGCCCGTAAATTTGTCTGTCAGGCTTTGAGATAAGGACAAATTATGAACAATATTAGCCGGCTGATAAAAAAAAAGGAACAATAATGAATGGATAAATATATTAAAACCAAATGAGATAGCATCCAGGCAGAAACAGGGGCCCTGAAAAGCCATCCAGGTTTTCTCATTTGGAGGGCAAGATAAGGGCTGTGAGGAGGGGAAGGATCCACCGTATTAGAGCTATAGCTACTGTTGCGTACTTCCTTGTCAAAAGGAAGAAAGAAAGAATCGAAATCACTTTGTAGCCGGAAAAGCAAACATTGTGGCTTCCTCTTTCTCCTCCACAAGCCTGTTATACTTCTCCAATGAGCAGGGTGCCACACAATAACAGGGTCAGCATGTGTTGAAGCATAAAAAAACACAAACAGAATGGAATGAAATTAATTAACCACAATGCTTAGCCAGTGGAATTTAATCCAATTTATTACATATCGGGATCTAAATGGTTGTGTTGGCATTAATGAGATGGTGAATGGATGTGTGTGTAGACACAGTAGTGTAGGTTTGCCCTCTTGTGCATAGTTGTGCTAAGGGCTTCCTTTCCATGCAGTAAGGGATCAGTGGTAGACTGGGAGAGACCAACAAGGGAGGGACTCTGAGGTTTGGCAGAGCCTTAGGGTGAGAGAACCCTGCCAAATTAACTCCTGAATAATGAGCCTTTTATGTGTCAGTGGCGAGCGCACGGTCGTGTATTTTGTCACTGCCACTTCAGACAGAACCGAGATAGCACAATCCACCGGCACACCATCAACGGAGAAAGAAATGTGGGCTGATAGAAGACTTTGTTTACCGATTTCTAAAGTAAATTAGCAGTCCTGTGTGTATGTGTTGTATTTGCAGCTGTCTTTTGAAGTGTGCATGCTAACCCACAGAGTTGACAGCACACACTTTAAGGCCTACCATGCACCGGGCCTAATGAGCTGCCTTATTAGCGCCGTTTCCTCACAACTACGGAGATGTTGCCTGGAAACAACATTGAAAAGAAAACAATACTGCAGATCTAACCAAAGGGCCATGGGCAATTTCAACATGCAAGCAATGCAATATGGACTAATGGTGAAACAAATATGATTAAACACAAAATACAAAGAGAATTATAAAGACTGATCCAACACTTATTCATATATCAATGTTAATGTTATATTTCATTGTGATGCTTGCCAAGGTTGCCCATAAACAGCCATGTTGTTCATGTATTCAGTGTTAAATTCAATAAGCTCCTTTTAACAGAAGCTACAGGGAGGACGCGCTTCTTTCAACTCCAGCAGCACCTATGATGACACCGGCTTGATTTCATGTCATAGTTTCATCATTTTGGTGTCAAGGCTGCTCTTGGCTGACACCCATAAAAGCCATTTAGCGCTGCGTGCAGGGCCTTGATAACCATGCAGCAGAAACAGCGCATCCTTCACTAAGCACCCCTCTGGGATGGATTAGGCTTCACTGCTTTCACATACATGTAAGTAGTACACATACGAATGACACAAGGTTGCTCATATGTGCGTAAACACTGTAAATATGCTGGCAACATACAAAGAAACACACGCACACTCCCATACAGGCTGTCAGAGAAATAGAACGCCTTACAAATACACGCAGCTATATGAACCGGCACGCATACAGGAACATATACAGTACATTATGTGCTGTATACATAAAGAATATACGGTATCAAGAGACATCTACGCTTCCCACAAACAAACATCACTGCAGTGGGAGGTTGCTCTTGGTAACTGTTGCATCAACTATCCCTATAGCGTATTTGCCAGGCCAAAGAGCCCGAGATCAAACCATAATGTGTTACCGAACAGCAGCCTCACGGGGAGATAGCTTCCGCATTCCAGCTGTACACATTTCCTCCGTGCACACCAACCGAGTCGATTCCATCTCAGAGGGGATTTGGAGACCAGTGATCATGAATTCTCTCTATGCCGTTGGCAGAAAGGATGATGGATATTGTAGATGACACCTTAAAGACTCACCCACATATCCGAGCATGCACACCCACGTGCACGCAGATATGTTCATACGTACATGTAAAAACAGAAAAATGCACATGCAGCACACACAGGACCTCCTGTATGTCACTCAATATTCTCACAAGAGCTTGACAGATTTTGTGCATCAGTGCGATCTAATAGCTGCTCTGTTTGGGGACTTCAGCTGCATCTCGGCCCCTGCTGGATCCCTTTAACATATTACTGAACATCTACAGCCTACTGACTTCCCTCTTCTGTGAATGCAACCATGTAAACTGAGGTGTAGGTATAACTGTTGGATGCATGTGTGTCTTTCTCTTTCTTTCCGTACAGTCCTAGTCATCAGTCCTCCACCCCCCACCCCCCACCTAAGAACAGCTGAACAGTGAAGAATAGGAGAAGAAATTGCCTTCAAATATTTATCTCCACTGTTCACGTCCGAGCAAATTTACATTCAATATGATAACAAATGTGAAATATTACTCGCAGCCTTGTGTGGAATTCAGTGCATTACGGCTGCGGTCATAAATCCTGAAACTGCTGTGCAACGTGTGTACGTAGCTACTGTATATAAACATTTACAATATGGCAGTGCTATTTATATTGTCTCCCTTCATAATGCCATCTGAAGGGCACTTTGGCATCCGTTATAATATGGATTTTTTCTCCCCCATTTTCCCCCTATCCCATTTATTGCCATTCTTCTTCCCCGTCCAGATTGTGTTTCTATACAGTAGAATGGGCCTTTTACCTTTGGCAGTATTTAACACAGCGCTAGCCTGTTTCTTAATTATTTTCTCATCGCTCCGGTGACACTGATTCATGAGGGTAATGTTGGACACACCCCCTCGGCCAGCCCCCACCTCCCTTCTCCTCCACGAACAATTTCCCTCTCTTTCTTTCTCTTCCTTACAGTAGAGGTGCTTTTTTTTTTTTTTATATCTGACATATTTTCCCCCTCTTTGTCTGGTGTACCATACTGTCACTCTCCTTCTGCTTTACAATCTCCATCTCCTTACTTTCTCTCATATTACCTTGTCATTATCTTGGATAGCTAATGAGTTACCTTCATGGTAACTCATTAGCCTTCATGGTTGTTCTAAAGTAATTACTTGTTTTTCCTCATTCGGAAGGACAAAATTGAATACAGCAAGAGCAAACAAACTTCATTATACACTGAGCTAAACTGAGCCCCATGTGATATCCTGCTGCCCCTGATCTTATTGTGTTAAGTATAGCGTGCACTACCAATATCCTGTCACCTCTTCACCTCTGCACAGCTGCAATATCATAAAATATAAACCCATGCTGGAACAAAAACCTCTATCAGAGGAAAGACAATGGAAAGGTTGACGGAATGAAAGTGTGAGATAAGACCTAAAGGTTACAGTAAGTATTAACGCTGCAGAACAGCAAACAAAAGTAATAAAATTAGAGAGAAATGCAGAAGAAAAAGATGATGAAAATGGTCTTCGAGCACGAGAGAGAGAGAGAAATGAAAGGGAGGAGGCTTAGGAGATAAAGAGCGAGGGGCCATGCCCAACTCCAGCTCAAGAGAGGGTGAGGATGTCCCAGAATATGGGCTATCTCTCTGAAGCTTTGTCTGCAAGAGCAACTGAGCTGGCAGATGACTTTGCTGCACATGGACAAAAGAGGCTTACAGGCCACCCTGCATGTCAGCTTTCCCCCGGCCAGCAGTGTGAGAGCTGTAGGGGAATATAGGGTACGCTCAGGCCCTCACCTGCCGCGACCTACACAGACCTTGGTGAAAGTAGATTCAGATTTGCTCGCTATATGTGACATCAGCCAGCAGCTTCATTTTGCATATACTCCAGTTCAGTGCAGATCTCTGGAGAAACTGCAGTGTTAACAGTTATGAGGTGAGGAAATGCTGTATGAGGTAAAGTTGCAAGTACATAAATAAATACATAAGCCCTAAAGCATGTCACTGGTGTACTTTTATATTTTACCATTTCCATATTAATAGCTCGAGCAAAGTCCTGATAGCAAGCGAGATGCTAAACTCAAAACTTTTTTACTCAGTAGCCGCCGTGTGCTTTTTGTATCGCCCCCTCTGTAGAGCTGATGTGACTGCAGGGGGAGAGTTAACCCTGTCCGTCACACTGACAGCCCAGCGCTGGTGGTCTTTAATTAGGAAGGTCAATCGGCACTTTTTTTAGGGAATGTGATTCTAATGAAAGCATTTCAAAAATGTAGTGGTTTGGAGGCCTAAGGCAAACACGCGTCCAGGACTTCCTCACACTCTTTTCTCACTTTTTTTTTAACTCTACTTGTCTGAAAGATCAGATCTAGTTATATGTTACTGAAGCTTGCACTGTCAAATGTCGTGGCAATTTCTTATGTTACCTTATATGGTAAAACCAAATGCTTCTGAAAGCATTGTCTAACACTACTGTACCATTTCTTCATATTTGCTGTTTCATCTGTTGTCTCTAATGAGGGTTATTATTCTTAAGCGCTTCAAGGCCACAGAGCTGATTTGGCAGACTATGTTGAAACTACTCCTCTTCACACAAAGTTTGAACTTCCATATTCTAACCTTCTAATACTAAAAAAACTTCTAATACTATAACCATTATACTTTCTACAGCTCAAGGACACAGGTGTCTAATAACAATATGACACATCCGTGTGAAAGCAGATTTCTGAGGCGTTCCGCCTAGGTACACAAAAACTCTGTCTGACCGCCCTATCTTGTATATAAGCTTTGCTATTCTGTGGCGCACACTCCTGCAAACTACCCTGTACTCTGTGAGACTTGTGCCTTCGAGGCGCCTCGAATAAAGATCCAGAAAGACAACTCTGTTTGTTTCACCAGTTTATTGATTGATCATTCTAATTGTATATCTCCACAGTATTGACTAGGTCTAAGATTTCCATAACACAAACTAATGAACTGCTGCGAAGGTTTTCAAACGATATCTTCTATGTTACAGCTGTGAGAAAATACAGCATCTTGTACTGTCAATGATTTAACAATACATTGGCTGCTCTCTGGTTCCCGACACAATCCAGATATAAAGATGTGAGTCTCTATTTACTGCTTTTTTTGGAAATTCATGTATTTTATCTTCTATTCCCATAAGAAATTCCCTTACTGTCCAACCGCACTCTCCGTTGTTTCCTCCCACTAAGGTCAAAAAGCAGCCAGACCAAATGTGGCAGCTAACATCATCCCTCTGCAGAGCGTACAGAGTTGTGAGACCGATAGAGACGTATAAGTATAAGAATAGAAACAGACATCTGTGTGTGCCTTGTGGCAAAAATGACCCCTACACTGTTCTCTATCTCAATCGCACACACACACACACACACACACACACACACACACACACACACACACACACACACACACACACACACACACACACACACACACACACACACACACACACACACACACACACACACACACACACACACACACACACACACACACACACAGCTCTGTTTCTCCTCGGCTCTAATCGTCTTGACAGCCCATTTGTTTTCATTTCAATGATATTTTGCTTGATATCTAATGAAATAAATATCTATATATTGAACAAATCATCAAGAGGGGAGAATGGAAATCTTCATAGGATGTCAGTTACATTGTCGCTCTGCTGTTTTGCTTCATGCATCAAATGTAATGGATAGCAAATCATCTAGTTTCCTGGCATGAATAGAGATGTATTGTAAAGCACACGCTGTCTGTTGATGGAGCTTCTGAGACGTTAATTTTGCATGAGGAACTTACAAATGCAATCCATATCTTGGAATATGATATATATATATATATATATATTATATATATATATATATTAAGGACAGGAGAAATGTGGATCTGTGAAGTTAATACCTGATAGCATTGAACCACAAATAGGCTTATTTCTCTCACCACTTAGACTANTCTTCCACTGACATTCCTCCGTGCAAAGCCGTGGAGGAGGACATTCCTCTGGTGGAGTGCGCATTTATGTTTTCCGGGGGATCCACCCAAGAGGAGACATATCCCTGTGACACAGCTTCACTCAGC
>NW_011335543.1:430457-433473 GCF_000735185.1 Notothenia coriiceps | reverse complement strand
AGAAGCTACGCTTTGCTCCAACAATGCAGTTCGGCGAATCGTGACGTCACCCCATTCAAAGTGAATGGGCAGAAGCGTTGAAGCGGCAACGCAAGCCGCCGTGTGTAGGGGCCGTTAGTATGGAAAGTCCATTTAGACAGTTGGCAGCACTCAAACTAGAACATAGTTTCCTTGCACAGAGAGGATCATCTTAAATGATTCTCAGCTGAAATTCAAATTTCATTTTGTTTTGGCCCTAAGCAACCGGCAGAATTGCCTGGGTGAGATCAGTAAAGGTCAGGGGGAATTAAAATGCTTTCTATAAGGTTTGTCAGTGAGGGAGAATGAGCTCTGAAGAGATAGAGAGCCAGAGGAAAGGCCACCTGCCTGATAGTTTAGTCTAAGTGGTGAGAGAAATAAGCCTATTTGTGGTTCAATGCTATCAGGTANTTGAACCTTTAGACCAGGTTCCCCTTAAACTGTTGTCAGCCAAAGTAGTAGGAATGACGGAGCCACAGAGAGAGCAGACAAATCACTCACCCTTTTCGAATACTACTTTGGCTGACAACAGTTTAAGGGGAACCTGGTCTAAAGGTTCAAATGGGGCTTTGCTTAGTGCGCGTAATGGCCCCTACACACGGCGTCGTGCGTTGCCGCTTCATCGCTTCTGCCAATTCACTTTGAATGGGGGGATGCCACGATTCGCCGAACTGCATTGTGGGAGCAAAGCGTAGCTTCTCTCGCGGTGCTCGCTGCAAAAGTAGACCAATGTTCTACTTTTGGCGCCTCAACGGAGGCGTCAGCCAATCGAATCATATGCCAGTGCAAGTTCTAGCCAATCAAACTGCGTGCTTGTGTGTCTGGGGCGGGAGATTCATGTGATTGGCTGTTGGTCGAGTTTCAACCCCCCCCGCCGGCAAGCGACAAAGCACGCCGCCGTGTGTAGGAGCCGTAAGAGCTCCCTCTCTCTTGCCTATTGGACACATAAAGTCATTGTGAGTGTGTGTGAGGAGGGGGAGACGGGGGGGCACAACATCCCCAATACTCAAATGTATGCACACATGGCACACGCTGGCACACAAATGGACATGCTCGAACTCTGAGACACTGAGCACTAGAGGGCTTTGTGTGCTGGGATGAGGAATGCGGTGTCAGCACGCACCACATGGAAGTTTAGAGGGGAGGAAAAAGCTAAATAGTGTAAAAAAGGGAGCGTGTGATGAAAAATGCAGGCAGGGGAAAGGGGGACAGTGGCTCACAGTTGCCTGCGGATCCTCTCCTCCTCTTTATCCTGTTGCCTTTACTGACAATGCTGTTTCTCTGACCGCCCCCCCCCCAACCCCCCACACACAATAAAGAAGTGACATTCAGACAAACTGTATGTACACACACTCGTCTATGCAGGCAACTTACTACAATGAATCTATGGCCACTCTGCTGCTAACGAATAGGTTTAATTAGTTGAGTCGTTTTTGTTGGCTTGGATTGAGCGCTCCTCCATTCTTTGGGGGCGTATCGGAGTTAGCGCTCTGCGTTTTTTGTCAGCTCTTGCGTACAGAGCGAGTACGGAGATCGACAAACATTGATGAGAGGAGAGGCAGCTGAGGGTTGCTGTATTTGTGGGGCTAGCTGTGGAGTTTCGCGCTAAAAGGGCAGTATAGCCACCGGCTTATATGAATACAAATTATTAACTATACGCTCAGTCAATCAATTACAGATAATCATAGCAATCGATGTTGGATTTGGATGGTTTCTAGAATGTTTGGGAGGTATTTTTTCACGAAACTTATGCTTTACATACCCATCATGAGAACCCATAGGCTTAAAGATCTTTAGTGTTGATCAAATGTCACTGGTGAAGCAAAAAAGAACCCATATGAGAAAACAGTAACATCCAAACAGTGAGGGTATATTTGAGTTTTCCTGTTATTCTGTAATACTTCCAGGGAAACACAGAAGCACATATTACCTATAGCTTAACAACAACCCTATCATATCTTCCAGATCCACTGTTTTAGCAAAAAAAACACAATATCAGGGTGACTTATCCCTATGTGTGCTTGATGATTTTTTTACATTGAATTACATCATTATAACATTGGAAAATACAAACTTACTATACAGAACATACCTAACTCTGCCACAAGCTTTGGAGTGAAGCAACACAAATGTATTATGACAAAACGACATGTAACAAATGCTCAAAACACTGCAACATGTTTTCTCTTGTTCAGGTGATGGAGAAACCTGCTGGCTGTCAATTTCCAGTCCGGTGATAGTTATAATCAAAGAAACCGTATTCTGTTCCACTCTCCCCTCGACTACCTTCACAAGACTCTCTAATCACACGGTAGAAGTGATGTAATGAGAGAGAAACATTGGCAATTACATATCCTGCAGAACAACTCAATCAGTTTGAACAACCTAAACCTTCCTGCCCACTAAAATCCATTCACATAATTCTCTTACAGGAGAATGTGCACACAACACATATCCTTTTTTTTCTACTTCAAATATTTTGGGGTTATTTTGTACACACTGATGTCAGGTCGATCTGTCAAGATTTTCTTCTATTGCTCTACAATCCGCATGTCGTCCTTTTCACTCCACAGCTGTCTGACAATGTTAATCTCCGTTGACAGAACACATTACAGAGCTTTAGAGGGGGAGAGGTTAGGCATCAACACAGAAAAGGAATTTAAATGGGTAAACCTCTTATAAGGCATCAACTTTTATGAGCAAATGCCCACTAGACTTAACCCTGCCCTTTCAAATTAATTTATTATGGCTTGTGCATATAGGCATGCTAATAACTGCAGTCCATGCTTAAGGTAATGGTGTATGTGTTACGTGTGTGTGTACAGCTGTATGTGGATATGATGGGGTGTGTTCACATCAAGCTAAGAAATTATTTGTAATCTTCTCGGAGCTCCATCAGCAGTTTATCAACCGCGCCACCTTTACTGGGGGTTGGAGGGGGGGTGTATTGAAATGACTGGCAGGAGTCAGAGAGGCTGAGACGTGCCAAGGGCACACA
>NW_011335543.1:411349-430224 GCF_000735185.1 Notothenia coriiceps | reverse complement strand
CACACACACACACACACACACACACACACACACACACACACAGATGAGAAGAAAGGGAGGAGACAGACAGAGAGGCGTGTGTGAAGGAGTGAAAGCAAAAGGAAATACAGAAGAAGCTAGACCAAGGACAGACCGCAATCTAACCTAATGTCTCACGATGACATTTGTATAATAAATAAGAATAATAAAGCGTTATTGGTAAAGGACTTTTTATACACCAAGTGCAGCTCAAATAGCTTTAAAAGCATGGCACACATTATTAACTAAGACTAGAAATTCACTTCAGGTCAAAAGTTAAAACCTGTTTGCACGTATGCTGCATATAAACATACAAAAAAATGCAAGCAACACAAGTTGGGAAAAGATATGATTATAAAAAATACATTTGGATCCAAAGGTTCACGACAGGTAACCCTATCTGTAAAATAAAGGACGACACAAGACACATATATAAAGAAAGACCAATTCAAAAGGGGATGTTGATTATAAAAAGCTTATCTAAAATAATATGTCTTCAGCTGTCTTTTTTAAAATGTCCACTTATGTTGTGTGGTATAAATGTTTTTGTCCCACTAAAATCAGTAAGATACTGTATAGCCTCGAAGTGAATTAGAAATAAAGGCATTAAGTATGATTTTGTTCCCGTGCAGAGTCGGTGTTTTGTGGTTATAGATGTTTGGAATTAGAACAAATCAATGAGAGAGACTTCATACAAAGAGGCCAAGTGGAGTCCGTCACATTGACCTCTCCACAGGTTTCTATTCCCATAGTTACCGTTGCTACGATACTGGATTCCGCTCACCATGCTATACATGGACGAATAGAAAAACCCAGTCAGAGCTGACAGTGAACGGATATGTACTGAACATCACTTCATGGATTCAAAGCTGATAAATGTAAGGATTCCACATTTAAAGTTGAATTTAAAGACGTGGAGTTAAATGTAGGACTAAAACTGAGCTTCCTTCATTGATTTATTAACTGTATTATTACAATAACTTAACATAGACTATAATAAGATGTCATACAACCTATAAAAAGAAGGATAAACCTGTTTAGTTTGTTTACTTCATTCAGCAGTGAATTAAACTGAATTAAATCAGAAAATGCTGTTCTGGTTAATCCAGACATCTAAGGGGGAAGGAGGAGAGGCCAATAATATTCAAGGATACAAAGTAAACACATGCTCATTGTACAAAAAAAACATGAATGTTTCCAGATACACATTTATAGAAAACGTTGTGAAAATGTTTGAATGGAGCAGTGAACGGGAAGCGAGGATGTGGCTTCTACAAACCAAAATGTAGTCTTTTGGTAAAAAATTGCATTTTCCTGTCCCTGCTTTCTAATATAAAAACATGCTACGGTATATGTTTTGTCGCCACTGACGTTACATTCAACAGTGGTAGTTAGTCCTGTTCCTAGGGACCCATATTACTGCTGGCTATAATCCTACTGGCTTGTACCGTATCCTTCCATAAAGTTAATTGCGTCCACCTTTCATCCCAAGTGGAAACCTGTCCCTGATAAGGTGTTTAGAATGAAAAAGCTCCCCATGTAATCCTATTGGGGCTGTGGCATTTCTACTTCTCATTTGCTAATGCTTTGTCTATTTGATTCCCCCTAAAGACCCCCTAGTTGGTAGTAAGCAACCTCAACACCTCAGACATCTCATACAGGGGCTTTAAGCCTGAATATCTGTGTGTGGAAAAAATCACTTTCAGAATCACCAGCAATCGACAAGAAGTAATTGCCTCTGTGAATTACATTCCTAATGGAATTTTTTCCGGGATATAACAATACATTTCTTGACAGAGAATGTTAAGTGAGTTTTTGTTGTCACTTTCTTTTGAGCCATTTAAAGGAAATCGATCGTAAGGCAACCTATATATGTTGCTTTCAATGTCGCTAAAGGAAAAGTGAGGAAAGGAGTAGCCACTGCCACATATATAATAATAATAATAATAATAATAATAATAAATTACATTTATAAAGCGCTTTTCCTGGTGCTCAAAGCGCTTAATATAATATATATATTAACATAATGAATATATGAACATTTTCAAAGCACAGCTTCACAAAGATAAGTAGTGAAGCATAGTTTAAAGTAAAATCTTGTGTAGAATTGACAATACATGGAATATATTGTGTCATGTTGACCTGTGCCTGCCTCTTTCCACCCCTAAAACTACCTGCACTCACCGAAGCAATCCAACAAAATGTGACCCAAAGTTCTCCATTTAACAGCAATGCCGACCCAAAGTGAATCGAGGGAGTGCAGATGGCAATGAAAAGAAGAAAGGGATTCCATAAATGCAAACCAAAGTGGTCTAAAATCACAGAGGTGAACGTAACCTTTGCATTGGAGTACATTGTTATCAGAGAAGCCAAAGTCAGAGCATTCATTTAACTGTCCTGACAGAAAATGCTCTTCCCCATTAGTTTCACAGCTGACTTCTGAAAATACAAAGGGCGGGTAGGAAGAAATACAAATGCCAGAAAATGAAATAATAGAGTGTTTCTAAAATTTCCAATTCAATTTCCTCCTGCTGACCTGCAGTAACGAGAGAAATCAATGCAGCCGGGAGTAAAACATTCTGAAATGAAGGATGGCAATAGCCTCCTATTCCCCGAGCATAACCAAGGACCATCTTTGTTTTTGAAAGATTACTCAGAAAAAGAAATCACTCAAGAGAAAAACACTGGCACTTCTGCTGTCTGCAGAAGAAGGCACCAACACAGAAACACACACTCTGCTCCGAGTTTGCCTTAGAGAAATGGCATTAGTATATCACAGCTTTTGTTTCTCACTTCTTCCCTGTACATCGGGTCCAGTCTTGAGCACATCGGAAACTTTGAAAGCAAAGGACAAACTCATTCCTGCATAGAAATATATATATATATATATAAAAAAACCTATGACAAAGTAACTTCAAGTGTCGGTAAAAGACTTACATAAACGAGGAAATCTGCACAAATATCAATAAAAAAAACTGTGATTTCATCCTATTTCCTGTCACATCTTGTGTTTTGACTGTAGTACCCATAATGGAGCAAAGTGAGAGATGCCTTTCCTTTCTGCCTACAGCGAAACACATCTATCACCGGAGTGTCAACGCAACGATCTGGCCTGCAGGACCGTGGTGTGTTCACACCCGTCCCAGGTCTAAATTAAAATCCTTGATCAGAGGTGTTACCTGGGATTAACGCAGGTGCTTCTACTCAGCAGAGGAGGCTTAGACAGGAGAGACAGCCCAGAATTATAGCCACAACTTCTCTCTGGAGACTTCAAAGATGTAGGGATAATAAGGGAACGAGAGGGAGAGAATAAGTGCTGTCTCCATGGCAGCAGGTGATGGAGGCGCTGCCCTCGGAGACACTTAAGAGTCTCACATCTGGTCTCTTCAACCTGAGAGCAGACCTCCAGCATCACTGCTTTATAATGTATGAAGAATATATAACAATGTAAAGAAAGTTTCAAAAGTGTGGAGATAAATATAATTGAGGGAACTTTAAGCTTGCGCTCACACACTCATGTAAATGCTCAGTTGGACTGATGTACAACATAAACCTACTGGTTATTATCTTACCAATGATGACTTGAGATGTATTAACGTCCATGGTACTCTTTGTATGAATTACAGTAACTTGACAACACATCATTTTATTTACACCAATGTCAGTTTGCTTGATATTTACCCAGCATGCCTTCTGTGACTCCTGCGGCGGAACGTTGTAAATTTTGAAACAATATCAGCTCTGACAATGAGTAATAATGAATGAGATTTTATAAAATAAGCTGTTTAGTTGCATTATGGGTGCAGCATTTTTACCTTTTGACCCAAAAGGACTACTTGTCGGGATTCCTTAATTTTTAATCTGTCTGGAGAAGCCATTCAACATGACAAATGACAAGTCAGATTTAAAATATATGTGTGCAATCGACGTATCAAAGCTATCACACATAGCTATAGAGTACAGTAGTAGACAGTTTATTGGCGGACTGTGCAGCAACACAAAGAAGAAGCGTACACACACATTGTATTTGACACACATTTCAATTGACCACAGCCAACAATGAAGGCCACAGCCCATGCATAATGAATAGTTATGTGTCAAAAACAGCCGCGAGCAAAAATGAAAGAAACACTATTGTGAAGTCAGCTGCAGGATTGCAAGAGGAGAGAAAATGGCCCCTGTACCATTACGTGTGAACTCTGACCTGAAGGTGGGAATCTATCAAGCTTCTTATGCCTGAGGGCTCTCAAAGTATTGTCAAAATATAGTATAGTTCCTCTAAACTTATCTTCAAACATGCTTTTCAAACAGCACTTGTCTTCACAAAAGATAGAGGGTCCTTTGTTTCGAAAAGTGTGTCTGGAAGAAAATGGAGGAAGGTGACTCACTGTCCACAGAACAGGAAAGGAAAGAGGCCAAATAACGGTTGAAGCGTGAAAGTCTTTATTTTTCCTCTTTCCTCTCAGAGCAAAAGAAAGCTATTCAAGTCCTGAGATTGTGAAATGTTATTTTTCCATTTCCTTTTTTGGAGGCACAAGGAAACCTGCAAAGCCATGGTTACAGCAGTTTAGTAACCATCCTATTTCAAAATTGAGCTCTTTTCAGATGTTGTGAGCCATTCAGACCTCCTGGGATTCTTCCCAGTGAACTGTATGAGTCCTGCCTCGGCTTGAGTGAAATGGTTGAAAAAGCTTTTTGTACAGTGCGTCGTTTCCCTTCTTTACCAGCCATAGCTTACTGGCACCATGCAGAGGGCTATCCAGTGCTGCTTTCATGCGAGTCCTGCATCCCCCCCATCCCCCTCTAACTCTCTTTCATCATATCTCAATATACATTAGTTCAGCTGTGCATTGATATTCAACATTATTCTTCCATGTATTTTATCTCTTGCATGTTTTTGTATATCTCTTAGCCTCATTTCTGTAGTTGAGTATCTTATGCTGCTTTGCGCTGAGACGTACAATCGGGCTGCCTTATCTACTGTGACAAATAACTGTTGAGCAGCAGCAACAACAAAAGCAGATTGCCATGCAGAACATACTGTAGCCTTTTAATGCAGCAGCAAATACAAAATGAAAAAGCTGTGAAGAGGCAGCTGTTGTAACCTAGTCACTTAATTTCCTCCAGAACACTTTTCTTCCATCATATCAGAGCTGTTAAACAGGGCTGAGTGTTGCTAAGAGATGTTATGTTTCCCTTATATCAAAACTCATATTCTCATCAGAGGAGCCTCCAAAGACTAGTGTCATCACACATCAGAGGAGGAACAATAAACCTCTGGTGCTCCAGAAATCCTTGATAGCCATCTTAAAAACAACACCACTGGGATTACTCGTTGTCAGCCGGCGTGTGAAGTGTACATTATGGTAATGTGCCCATCAGAAAAAAATATTATATTTCTTGATTTTTGCTTAACCCTCATCCCCTACTCACCCGTCTTCAGCTCCGAGAGACAATTTAGACTCGTCCTTGGCTCAAAGGCAGCACTACTTGAAATGCCTTTAGATTTGGTGCACACACACATCAAAGAGACCAGGAGCTTATTTTCAAGTATTTTTGCACCCTGAGGCAAGTAGCTACTTCTGAGGCTGCTGTGTTCCCTGTAAATAGCTTGGTTTTCTGTTGCACAGATCCCAGCAAAGCAGCATCTTGCAGAGAGCTGTGGGCACGGGCCTCCTATCCTATGCCCTCCCATCACCAGAGGTAAGAGGGAAAAATCACTGTGCATAATAGTTCTGCCGATTGCTTTCCTAAGGTGTTGATCAGTAATGCTCACAACAACTAAACTCGATTCGAGCCTGCCGGGGCATCCGGAGTATGTTGCGCTTCTCGCCTTTGAAAGATCAAACTTCTCGTCTTGCGTTTGATGGTGCCACCCTGTGATGTGCTAGAAGTTTCTGAGCATCTTTATCCAATGTCCAACTTGTGAGGGAATAAAAAAAACTATCTGTTTTGTTAGGAAAACATATAACCACCTGATAATGTTATACAGTTACCAATTACCCAAAGCATTTATTCACTTATTTGTATTGCGGTCATCATTTGAATGTCTACAGGACTTATTGTTAAGGTTTGTTTCTAGTTAGCAAGTGTCTGGACATTCAACAATGTGGCTGCGGTACGATAAATCTACCTCATGGATATAATCATTTTCTTTAAGCATCGTTTGGTCAACAAAATGTAAGAAAATACAGGACATGCCAGTTTCTCAAACTTCAAGATGATGTGTTAACATGTCCAGTTCAAGACCCTTGAATATACTGTAAGTAAATATTCATATTCAAGAGGCTGAAAAATCTATCTTCTGCCATTTTGGTACGCAATATTATTTACATAAATTGTACATTCAAAACATTAAACAAGTGTTTAATTTAACTCAAATCTAACTATATATTTTATAGTATCTATCAAAGATGTTTGATGTGACTTTGCTCAATTCTCTTTTCGGGTTACAATGTAGAGACAATCCTGGAAATTGTGCAAATGTGGTTCAGCAACTGAGTTAACTTCTATCATTGAAATACAATAGACAGTGGATTAAAAGTCAGAAGCTCCTCTGAATATATATTTTAAATAGCATCAATCAACATTTACAAATAATGCAACCTTCCCTGTGTAGTGAAAATGTGCCTTTAAAGGGTCGTTTTAAAGTCGTTTCAGTTGGCTGTGTCGATTGCTTTGTCTAAAATCATCCTTTCTATAGTGATGCCCTTCTTTTTTTGTAATGACTGCTGCCAGCGAGCGATTCTGATGCCTCGCAGTGCAGAGCATCATTCATAAGCAGACTGCTTGCTGTGATTAGCCCAATGCCTTAAGCTATATATGAAAATTCATTTTAAATGTCCTTTAAAAACCCATAAAACATCCATATTGACTTGAGGCTGCCAAGCTGTAGGGGGCTGCTAATCAGTTCCCTCTATGGTCCATTTAGCCTCTGTGTCATTAAAGATAATACAAATAAAATGAGTGTTAACATGAAGGCACTTTGAATCCTTCCCCAGAAAAAAAGAATGCCAGTTTCCCCTCACCAACTGTCGATAATCTGCACTAGAAGAGTTTTTTTCAGATTCCCACGCTTGCAGTGCATTTGTGCTGAACAAATTCCAGTTAATTACAAGGCAAATGGTACAAAATGTGCTCTGTGACCATTACAATCCTGTTTGCTATGCTCAGCAAGGATGCATCACTCATCACACCCACACAAACACGAGCACGCACAGATAAATGAAAACTCAGATATAAAGACTGACACACACACACACACACACACACACACACACACACACACACACACACACACACACACACACACACACACACCGTTTTGTATCTCTGCTGATTAGACACATGCATCTTTTTAATCTCCCGGCATTGCACAGATGTAGCATTTGAACACTTTGCTCTACCCTCTCTTGACTTTGACCAATATTGTGAGGTAGTATTCCAGCAATGGAACATTAATGAAAGGTTTTGCAACATGCATAGACGCTTGGTTGATCTAATGAGATCCCTAACTGTTTCTGCCATCTGCCAGATCCTAGTCATGACATTAGCCATGCTAAGCTTCAAACCTCTTTCAGATGAAGCAACCGTCATCCACGGAACGCCACAAAATCGCACCATCACTATTCCTTTCAATAGCCTGACAATATATATACTGTGGCCATGCAGCACACCGTAGAGCATGGTTTAAACTTCAATATACTTCAGACTCAATACAAAGAAAAAAGCCTCCTCCCCAGGACACTGTTGAAAGTAATGTTTTTCTTTGATTTCCCTGAGCTTTTGTTGCACAGTATTGACGTCCCCAGTATATAAGGCCTCGCTTTGAGTCAAACTCATCTGCAGTTTACTGGGGTGCCATTGTTCGCCTGGCCGGGGAGAGGTCACTGCGAGGGAGGAGAATAAATGCGGAGTGATTGACTAGTCTCTGTTGGAGAAATGAGTTCTCCATTCATTCCCAGGCTTCCAGAGGTGAAACGTCCTTCAGGAAAGTAAACACAATCTGACAGGGCCCTACAACGGACGCAAAGGCACAGCATGGCATTTCAGTGAGGACGGCACTTTGCTCCACTCTGCTCTCCTCTGCTGCGTCCCTCCTTTCCTCCCAGCCTCCACTCTGTACAGATGACCTACAACACATCGGGTCTCATTGTTGAATACTCTAGTTGGAATATTTGGCTTCACTGCTGTGTAGATAAATCAGTGTTTCACGTTTACACTCAAAGATGGGATACATAAATCCAGAGGGATGGGGTGATCATGCGTATAAGGGTATTAGTGCAGTTTTCTCTGTAGACTTCCATCCCAGGCCCAACCAGATCCCAGGTCCCTCCTGGAAAGCAAAATGAAAAACCGGAGCGCCCATCAGAGACCAGATTAGGCTGTTTTCCCGATATGCTTAAATTGCCATAATCTCAAATGCAGATCACATCTGCAGCTAATTGATGGATTTGCCAGAGGATCGGAGAGCGGTTGGGCTCCACTGTGAGTTTATTTTCAGAAGGCAGATGCTTTAACCCTTCTCTGGCTGCTAGTCTTGGCGCCTGAAGCATTCTGTCATCAACTGCGAGATAACTGTCCAAAGGCCTTGCCTAACATTCACCCACAAACTCTGCCTAATTAGAGAGAGAGATGTGCCTGGCTTTCTGTTATACATTTGTTTTGCATGAATAATTCAAAGCACATAATGCTTACTGTTGTTCTTCAGGCCCTGTCTTGCCATTCATGGTAGGAGCTCCAGTGAGCATACAGGGGCCTGCTATCCACTCATGCAAATATGCTTACAGGGAAAGTGTGGTTAGAAGCTCATCACAGCATTGTCACACACAGTTGCTAGCTGCAGCCATGAAAGTTAACATCGTGGTTACCAGCCCGTAGAGGCCGGATATGTCAGCAGTCAGCACTGTTCTCTTCTTCTGTCTGAGGACCGAGGCGACGCTTCATTCGCAGGAACTCACACAAAGGAACACATCCTCAACCTGCAGGGCTAATGCCGAATTAAGTTATTTCTGCAATAAAGAAACAAATGTGTGTGCATGTATCAGAAAGAGAGAAATGAATTGAATAAACCGTTTGCAAACGTGTAGGTATTTGGCATGTGATTTCCCAAAAAGAATGCACGAATACTGTTTGTGTTTGGGGATATGCTGTGTGTTGTGGCTGTGGCAAGCACTGATCTATTTTTTTCCCATTACCCCACTGCATACGTGTGGTTCATTTACATTCATGGTTATCCAGATAATGAAGCTTTCAATCCGGGGGATCCTGTGGTGAGAACAATGAACCCAATTACCTCCTGCCGCCTGTGAGATGGGATGGCAGACTCTGAGACAGATGGGAGAGGCTGCACTCGGCCGGCAATCCAATCACATTCATCTCGCTAGCTTCCCGTTTCCCCTGTTCATGTGTTCTGCAGCAACTTATCAACAGGCAGGGGCCAAAGAACCTGGGATCATTACATCACACACACGACGACAAATCCGCAAACACTCACACATGCACAGACACATTCCCTGCGGTCCACTCGACCCCGGCAATCTCCCCCTTTGCTTTTCACACCGCTAACATGCACCTCAGGTTTCTCTCTTCCTTGGAATACATCTGGAGAGATCACATCCCTTCCCTTCTACAGGAAGAGGTAAGATGAGGGATTTGTAGGCGTGGTAATGTCTTGCTCAATCTTGATCTCCTTATCAGCGAGCCAGAGTATGACTAAGAACATTTCTGATGATTTATGCAAGATACTCTGGTTTCCTTTTTCTAGTTTAATATTTCAGTTATACGCTCTTCATTCAAAGATCTGCTCCGCAAAAGTTAGCAGATAGTTGAAAATCAGTCCTTGTGTGGGAATTCAAAAGGATAGAAGAAAAGGCTAATCCTGATAGTCAAGATAGAAGTTAAACAAGGGCAGCGTTTTGATCAAGTCTCAGATGCAATAATACGAAATTAAATCAGAGAAGGTGGCTGTTGAGTTAGCTTTACTATAACCTAGACTTCTGTCACCTTTCAGCAGGGGGATTTGATGATGACAACCTAAATAGATGTCCATTGTAAAAACACATAGCCTACCAATAAAATGTATTTGGTCAAAGCGTAAGGTAAATCCCATGTACGGTATTTCACATAGAAAATGGTCGTATAAGTTCTCCTCGAGCATTAACCACCTTTTACACATCTCTTGGAAGTTTTATAGGTATGGACTGTGCTTGAGGGAATGTATTCCACTACTAGATAATTACCGCTGATTGCGTCAGGGCTGATACCAATTCTGCATAATTCTCCAATATTTTCTGCACGCTTCATGCAAAATATACCCTTATCACACATTCTTCCTGCCTTATGGCCCCTCATTTTGACACTGTGATCAATAGTAATTGACTTAGTGATCGATGTGTCTCTTCAAGTTTTCCATCAGCAGCTACTGCCATCAGTTGTGGAATGGAGTGCCGTATGGTTGGTGGTGGAGATCTGCATGCTAATGCTTAAAGCAGCTCCCCAGAGTGACATACAGGTGTTTTTATGTAAATGAATGTCAGGAGAAGAGATGTCGTTGGTCATCCCTGCAGGTTCACACACTCACACAACAGCTGCATGCATGCTATCTCACATGCACACATTCAGATGGAGGCCGCACACCCACTGAACCCTCGGATGCATTATTGATAAGCTACTAATTACGCTTGTTGCAATTTCAGCTGACCTTTCCCGGGAACATCCCGGATCATTATAAAATGCATTCTCTCTGGAAATTGCGAAGGTAATCTAAAGTCCACCTCCCCCGTTCCCCTTCTACCCCCAATACCTCCACCCCCACTTCCATACATTCACTGCTGGATGAAGATGTGGTTTTCCATCCAGACATAGTAGCAGAAATTGTTAAGAAAATGATACCAGGAGTTAGTGAAGTGGAGACAATGCAGAAAAAGTGGAAGGATGGTAAATATCAGAAGCACCACAGTACAGTCGGCAGCTGAGTTAATCTCAAGCTGAATGTCAGGTTTGTACTTGAACTGTTTTTTTTTTTTGTATTTCTGCTTCACTTGAAACCAATTGTGCGATGACTCTGAAATAAATTATTTTTCGAGTACCATTTGAAGTTTATAGCATTGCAATGCTCGGTATCATCTGATCATTACACAAGTTAAAAACGACACCACTGTGGGTTATGAAACGTGTTTGCATGCCATGACGACACATTAGTCTGAAACATTGTCTTCAGGGACGTGCACAGGTACGGGCTAACGTTGCCGAGGCAACATCCCCTTTTTGGCTGTCCTGCCCCTCTTGAGAGAGCGAGAGTTTGTTTTTCTTTTTTCTGTTGTGGCCGAATCAACATGATAAGCCCACAATTAGTATTGTAGCGTCTCGCTGCGGGAAACACACTTTGTCAGCGCTGTCATCTGCCGGTGCGTTAAGACCACCTCAGTGTCGGATTTTGGAAACTTGATTTTGAGTTGTCTCATGGCAGTTAGGGTAAGGGACAAACCAGGGGACTTTACTTCCTCTTGATACCGTCGGCTATTTACAAAAAACACCTAAATATAGTCTACTTGTTATTGAGCTTCCGTCTTTCTGTGTCTTCTCATCTGTAAACTCCCTCAACGGGGCCGCTCGCTCTCTTCTCTTGATCGCCCTCTCACGGGTGAACAGTTCAATGTCCCGCTTCATTGTAGGATTTCTGCCATGTCTCTACTTTAATTTGACCATCTCTGTTACTAAGTTATGGAGTACTAAATAAATAAGTAATTAGATACCTTACCGTTACTGCGCTCATAAAGAATGATAAGAATAAGAATAATGCGTATTGAACTGGTTTAATTAATTAATGAGTTTATTTAAGGTACATTAGTTAGAGGCCCTATTGTATCAGTATGTCTGCACAGCAGTTACAATGGTCAAACTACATTAGAACATAATTGTCCCCATTTTATCTTTAATAGTTACTAACATTAGATATTTTAATAAGATATGGACCGCAAAACTAAAAATGTCCCTGGTTTTCATTTTTAAAATCAAGTCACCGAATGCAAGTAGTCGCCTTAGCTTATTTTGTTATGAGATGTGAATTACTGTTCAATTTATTTGATGTAATAATCATTTGGTTTCTTTTACATTAAAAACAAGTTAACATTTTCAAAAGGTCTTGTGTTTTTTATCGGGGTAGGCCCTTTTTCCAGTTTAGAGCAATAGCCCCTCCAAATGTCTGTGCATGTCCCTGATTGTCTTCGTAGTTGACCATTGTGGAAACCTACGCTTCTGTAATGGCTCTGTTTAAAAAAACAAAGAGCCATTTTGATTTTGGAAAGGCCGAAAACATCATATGAGTGGTTGTGTTGTTGGTGCTCGGGAATATGAAGTGATGGTCAGCTGAATTTGGAGTGTCCAAAATGACCATGTCTGTAGACTACAACTTCCATTATAGAGGGGAAAAAGGTTAATTTATCAATTGAAATCAATACAGCGGCATTGTTGATGGTCATAGCCTTTATCAAAGGACCTATCGATCTTGATGTTGGGTCATTTGCATACATTTAGCATGAATTATAAAATGTAGTGCAATTATGTATGTAAAAAGTGACATTAGTAACACTTAAAGGTTCTATAAATGGCAATAATAATAGCAGCAAACATTTTTGAAATATAAAGATAGTCTTCTGAGCAGAAACAAAGTTACACTCCTCTTTGTTGAGGCAATCTGTCAATCACAGATCTGCTCTGAATTTGAATAGAAAAGGACCCTAACCCTCTAAGGAAAACCTTTGGTAATTTCTTTCAAAGCTGAAACAACAAGAAACTACAGGCACAGACTTTTTGTTTCTTAAAAAGTAACAAAGTCTGGCTCTGATGATAAAGCATTAGATACAAAGGGATTGAGTACAAGGTGTTAGGTAGAGCTATTGACTTTCTTTTGTTGCTGTTGCTCTGTAATGTCTTAGTGCATATACTGCTCCTACTGTTAAGCCTGGATGGATCAAGCCAAAACACATGATTACCCTCTACCTGAAAAAGGCATAGGCTACATGCAGGTTCATGCACAGAATATAATCCAAATATAATATAATAATATAGCACATTTCCCCTCTGTGGGACTAATAAAGGTATTCTGAAATAAACTCAGTATTTATAGAAAACTAAAAATGCCAGTACATATTCTGAGGGGCACTAAGAAAACAATTCAGTGAATGTTGAAAACAACAACCACCTTAGTAGATACTTGTTAATTAAGGCGCTGTTTACAGAGAACAAAACGGGTTGTATCCGCTACTTTTCTCTCGCGTATAGCCCGTTCGTTCACACAAGGCCGTAACGGAACCGCAGAAACGGCCCCCACAAATGGAACGCTCTGGGGGGCCAAACGACTCCTTGTGTACGTTCTATACGATAATTTTCCTGATAACGATGAAGCCATAGCCCCGCCTCTCCCCACCTCTGCTGCCCACTGCTGTAGCATGGTCAGCAGTGGCGGACTGGCCACCAGGACGTTCGGGACGAATCCCGATGGGCCGGTACTGAAGTGGGCTGGTCGAGAGTCCCGGGCTGATTTAAGTCCCAGTCCGCCCCTGACCATGCTACAGATGTTAGTGCAAAATCTACAGCTCTTCTACCACAACCATCAGCAACAAGTGGACATGGAGAACTGCATGTTGCTAAATCCGCCGTGGAGAATAAACAGAAGGGCAACCAGGCAACAATGGCAACCATGCTCAGGGGTCTTCTTCGCTGCTTTTAGTGTATTTTGTGGCGGAAGTACAGCGCTACTTACAGGCACGGCATATGTACTACAGCGTCTCCAGTGGGTCGAGCGGTCTCGTGTGGACCGACACGTTTATTGAGCCGTATCCGTGTGAACGGAAGACTTTTTTGATATCGAATTCGGTTCGTTTGCGTTTCTTTTGCGATCCCGTGTAAATGGGGTCTAAGGGAGCTGATTGATTTCTTCCAAAGTTGCACAGGATAGTTTCCATTTGGTTTTTGTCTTTTCATTTGCTGCATGTTTAATTAAATATACCAGGTAAACTTGGTAATTGGTTGAAAACCAACTACATGCCTCCCAATTTATGTATGAATAATATGTCGGTGTACACTTAGGGGTCAATACCCACTGAGGGAGCCATGCCTGATCCTTGATCAAAGACTTCACTCTTTGATTCTTTGAAATCGGGCTGAGGGAGACATTGGCCCTTATTACAGTAACAATCTGCCCAAGATCACATGCACAATATAATTGCAATCCATTACAAGGTGAAGGAATAAAAGGAAGGAGAAAAACATGTATTTTATCAAACCAGTTTGTGGTAATGAAAGCAAAGAGCTTCAATGCTACAGTACAAGATGCTTTTTAAAAAGTGTGCATGTTATTAAAAAATAAAAACTCCTATAAAGGTCATGGTGACGCATCTCTGAAAAATGATGCCTTTACTAGTTTACCACCTTTTATCTTTCCACCTCCACAACTTTCCTCAATTCACACGCGTACACAACAAAAATGTTTCACCGATTCTGCAATTCTCGCTCAAAGACGCGAGTCTATATGCCTAAATAGATATTCAGAGCTTCCAGTGCAATCAGATTTTGTTGGTGATGGGAGCTGACTCGGAACCAAAATAAATAGATAGAAGGAGAAAAAGGGCTTTGAGCAGCAGTTTGCTGGCAGCGCTCCGAACCAGGTGAGCTAGTGCAGGCGGGACGACAGCAGCCAAAGGATTAATGGACTCAGGGGAAGCCAAGGTAAGCCTGCTGCTCCGGATTGACATCTTTTTACTTGTAAGAGCACAGAAATTAGCCAGTCAATGCAGTGAGTAATGGCCAGGGTGCTTCCATCAGTCCCATTTAACAATGCGTGCAAAACCAACAGAGGAAAATGCAGCGAGAGAAAAAGTAAATGTTCTCTCTTGGGCACGAGTTACCTGGAGCAGTAGATCACATCAGGCCTCGTGTTGTAAATGCAGCAGAAACATAACACTAATGTCCTGTCTGTTCAATGAAATACTTTAAACATCAGCCATATATATATATATATATATATACACTGTATTAGGGCTGCACGATATATCGTGTCGTGGAGATAATCGCGTTATGCACGATATTCACATCAGGACATGCGATTTTATTTTTATTTATTTTTAGGGCATGCAATATTAAGTAGGCAAATTAACTCAAACACGTCATGTTACAATTATTTTGCTGCTTGCTACAAAAGGAAAAGGTACTTGAGTGAGTGACATGCAGGCTCTACATGCAGAGCAAACCAATCACAATCATTCTTGATCAGATCACAGCAGGATAACCGAGCTAGCTCAGCTTGTTGCTCTGATAACTTAAGATCCAGAAGTCTGTGACTAGAATCCTTCATCCGGTTAAATCGTTAAAAAAGTACCAATTGTATAGCATTAAAGTTGACAACAAACAGTGTTGTTCCTAGATTTATTTTGGCAGTATCAACCCTTAATCCTGGAGACATTTGTACAAAAACAGGAGGTATAGAGACATTATTATTATTTTAGGAACACTAAAATGTTACATGTCAGAAACAGGGTTATTCTGGGCCTTTGCAGAACTGATGTCAAATAAGCCGTAATGACTCACAGTGGAAAGAAATATAAATATGTGAGTCTGACATAAAGCAAAGATGACAAAAAAAACGAAAAGTTACCTTGCGGCCAGCGGGACAAAATATCAATGTTCCTCTTTGTCACTTTAAATTGAAAACTTTTGTGATTATTTGCCCTCCTTGTTGTGTGTGTTCTATTCTATTTAAAGCTAATTTACTTTTTTTTAGCATGAAGTTGTTTTTTAAGTGTGATTGTGATTTCTTATATTAAAAAATGCCTGTGATACTAAGTGCATCCCCCATCCAGCCTCACCCCAACCTTATCTATAAACAACAAGGAATATGTACTATGTATGTACTTCCCAGATAGAGATATAAAAAGAAATTAGGGACAATCATGATTACGATGAGAGCTGACAGCGGTCCAGACCTGTGTGGTGCTGCCTCTCCAGATATTCACGTACTGTATCATACAGACACAGCATGCTCTCTGAACTCAGCAGAGACTTATGACTCTCAGCACACACCAAATGTCAGTGACTCTTAGGTCAGATTGTATCACAACATGCTCAGAATTGTGCAGAAGCACACCCACTGTTATAAAAATATCACCAGAGAAACTGCAAGAATAAACGTCAGGGTCTATGATCGCATACGCATAGTATTTATATCCTATTTTGACATTTACAATTCTCCGAAGCCCATCTCAAACATTGTACGCAACATAGGAATCCATATTTCTACCAATTTTAGTTTTCTAATAATCCATTCAGCCAAGGAGTCGAGCTGTAAATACACTAAAATATGCTGCATATGAAACATTTGTATGATTTTGACTTTGCCTGCTCCAAGGTCATACTTGCTCTGAAAACAAATTGAATCAGATTTATTTGTACAAAAGAAAGAAAAATGGACCGACACATTGTAATCCACAGGGTGTAGAGGTTTGCTCGAAGAAGTTTCCATAAACCTGCTTTCCCAAGGGCAGCCCTCAAATACAGGTTATATAAAATACCACTGCTGGAACTGTTAGGTGGAAAAATGTCACCATTTCCTCTCAACTTCATTGTCATTGCAACACTCGGACTTTGATAATTGCTTTCCAACATTTCTGAAGGTCAGTCTTATTGATTTAGTAACTTGTAAAGACAATGGGCTATGTTTGTCAAATAAACATTGTAATAGCTGGCTATGCAATAACCTTTAGTGTCCCTTTGAAAATAATATTTTCTGAAAATGTATTCAACGCAACAAGTTAGATTGTCTACTTGGATTGATGTAATTATTAATAAGTTGACAACTGCATCTAATCATCTACAGTGTCAAACAACTTTAGCGAAAAAGCTACAAGAAAACTTTATATTTCTCCAAACCCATAACCCTAACTTCCTTTCCTCAGTCCCTCCACACCTGTCTCATGGGATCGAGTCTTTCTTAGTGTTGCGTGAGAGGCCAGGAGTTTGAGCATACAGAATCCTCCTTGGCAGGGATGGGGAAGGGATGGATGGAGGAATGAAGGGATGAGGGGTGATAGAGGTCTCCCAGCTGTCTAAGACCCAGGCTTGTCGCAGCACACTGGTTCCCACTAATGACCAGGGGCCCTGAATTCCTCCGGCTCCCCTGGGACAACAGCTGCTGCCATCCCCAGCTTCTTCGCAGGCTTTGAAGGGGACGTGGCAGCAGAAGAGCTGGCTGCGGTCCTGCCTAGCAGAGCAGAGACTCAGAGATGGGGACAGACAGGCTTGTTGTGCCAGCAGGGTGGCTAAGCCTCCTGAAACCCTATCCAGCCAATTACTCCCTCCCAATGCCAAGCTGGCTCCCTAATGGTGGGACTGGGGACGGCACGCTGTGAGGTCCCCTCACAGGTTTGCAGGTAAGCAGTAACTCTCCCACTTCAGGTCGGGCATTTGTTCGGTCCATTCTGACTGTTGGGACTAAATGAGGGGGAGAAAAATCTCTGTTTGATTTTCTCCAAACCAATTTGTTTAAAAGGACAAATTCCTTTGGTAGTTCTTGTTTCTCTCCGTCTTCCCAACCACTCACACATAGCCCCTAGTAAGGCTTACCCTTTAGACTACTTTCAGAGAGAGAGAAACTGCTATATAGAAAAGTAGAGAAAATGGCCGGGCAAGAGGGGTTTGGACGCCTACAGTATGGTTAGACTTCCTAATCATTCTGTCCACGTTCTTACTGTTCAGATAAGCAGCACAGTGCCTCCAGTGAGCCTTCCCTCCATCGACAGCATACATATGCTTTAACACAGCTAATGTGTGTGAGTCTTGCAACACTTGTACACCATTTAGAGATACACTTCAGATTTCACTAGAGGACCAGTGGACCGTATGGCGGGATGGAGGTCAGAATAAATAAAGCTGCTGCAGCCCATGAGAAATATATGTAAAATATGTATTGTTTCATCAATGCCATGTCAAAGCTGTTGAGGTAGCAATCAGAATGACTTTTATGCAAATGTATGTACTAGCTGTGGGTAAATAAAGTAGATTGGGAATGTATATGCTGCGACACAACATCAAGAAATAAACCTACATATAATGAAGTTCTTTCATTTCACGTTAAAGAAATACCTTAGCTTTTCTATGGCATTTAAAAAACGGATCCCAACATATTGAATCAAAGAGAAATATGGAATTACAGGCTGAGAAATTTGTTTTATAACATGTGACAGCTTTTGGACTTTTCTTTCTCCCTCTGTGTTTACAAAACAATTTGTTAGAGTCCACCGAACCAACTTTCCTCTAACAATGTGTTATGAGACGAAGAAAAACAAGAGAGAATCAATAGGACCCGTGGTCATGTATAATTTGCAGGGCCAGCACCTGGCTGCCAACAAATAAAGATTTTTTTTTGCATTCAAGGATATTGGACAATTTTGTCGGAGGTAGGCGGCTATTTTCACCAAATCCTGGCTGCAGGTCAGCCGAAATAATTGGATCACTGTAAGCTCTGTGGGTGCACACAGCACTGTCCCCGTGTAAACAGGAGGCCTGAATGTGTTCCTCACACTTCTATGTGTGTTATGTGTGTGTCCATGCAAAGGCTCAGCTGAGACACACTGACAAACTGCACCTTGCAGGTGTCATAGCCGAACCACATTGGCGGTAAAATAAATATTTCTAATTGCATGGAGGGTCGTGTGCGACTCTCAGCATTTTCTCTGTGTACAAACTTCTGAGAGTGTGTGTGTGTGTGTGTGTGTGTGTGTGTGTGTGTGTGTGTGTGTGTGTGTGTGTGTGTGTGTGTGTGTGTGTGTGTGTGTGTGTGTGTGTGTGTGTGTGTGGGTGTG
>NW_011335543.1:386106-411312 GCF_000735185.1 Notothenia coriiceps | reverse complement strand
GCCCTCTGCCGTCCCTCAGAGGAGGCAGTCAGTGCGCATGACCACATGCCTCCCCGCCCAGGTGCTGAGAGTGCTGCATCAGCTCTCACAGCTAGACACACGAATGGCAGCACCGATACTCTAGCAGACACACGAACACACACACTTCAGCCTCTCACAGCTAGACACACATGGACACATACTCTAGCAGACACACACACACACACACACACACACACACACACACACACACACACACACACACACACACACACACACACACACACACACACAACACACCAGAGCCAGAGACTATTTCAAAGGAACGCCTTCTGCTGTCAACACGCAGCAAACTAACCTGTTCAGTTGAGCCATTAACACGGCTGATAATATAGCAGTACATGTAATGGAAGTGAGGAATTCATATGAATGCCGTATGTAATGCAAGTCAATTACGCAGCTAATTTCACAATGTGCCTTGTATCTTTTAAAAAAAATACACTCTTACTTATCTTAATATTTACTGAATATAAATACTTTAAACTGATAATTGTTGTTTTGTTTCCTTATAATGTTATTTGACCATTGTTACTCTAAGAAAACTAATTGCATGTCTGTGTTTATTCACACAGATATATTAAATTCAATTCAATTCAATTTTCATTGAAAATAAAAACGTAATCCTATCTGAAGTATCCTAGTTAATCCTTCACATTTTTCCAGTATGATTATAAATGTCCCGAGGTAAAACTGCACCGTATTATTTCAAGCCTTAAGTTGAATAATTAAAACATATTCATTACAAACCAGTTTTGTTTTTGTGTCAAGAAGAGCTCCCTATTGGTGCTCTGCCTTGTCAACAGTGTTATTTTGCAAAACGGGTGAAGACTGAACTGTGCCGGAGAAGCAGTTTGCTCTAAGAGGTGCAATCAGTCTCTCTGGATGAGGTCAGTGGGGTGGATCGAGATAAAGAGATGTGTTTTGGAAAAGGCAGAGGAAGATGAGGAGGAGGAGGAGGAAGAAGAGGAGGAGGAGGAGTAGAGCAAGATGTCTGGAGGTTCAGGTCACATGCTAGGCCCCAGGAACTTGTGGTGGAGGTAGCACACTTCCCCTGGGCTACATTTACCCTTTAGCTGCAGTCAGGCAGGCAAGCTGAGTGGACAGAGGTGGAGGGAGGGGAGGGGGGGGGCATTGACGGGAATGACGAGTGATCTGGAGAGAAAAATGTAGCATTGGATCATAATGTCAGATCTGAGGTGAGGGGCGAGGAGATCTCTCCTGCCAGCAGTGTACGAACATGCATCTGTATGGAGGGTAACATATTGTGGTCTTTGATTATTCCCTCTTTCATTAATGTTATCCTGATAGAAGGCAAGGCAGCGTAACATGCACATGTGAGAGCAGAAAGGACACACAGCAGAGATAGCACAGGGTTTTGACAGAACCCTTTGTTTCCTATTTTCCTTTTCCAGTCCGCTGTACATCACTACGCTGCAGTTGGAGGTCAAATTCATTTCATACTGAGACAAGGCTCTTCAGCTTTTTACTGTACGTTTTGTTTGTGGGCTGGTTTGATGAGAACAGAAACAGACATTTCGCTCTCATTATGAGCAATAAAGAAAGACAGAAAGGGCTACTTAGTACTTATGGAATCACACATAAGGAGGATTTCCACACACTGTTATATGTGAGGTGAATACAAAAAGGGCCAGCAACTGAGGGAATAAAACAGCATTAATTAAGGATCATTTATGATATTGATATCTCAAATGTATGCACACTTTTAAATACAATACTATTATTTCAAAGGCAGTTGAATATATATATATTTTTTTTAACAGCTCCCTCTGAATAAAACTAAATACATTTGTGAAGCTCTATTAAAAAGAATAAAGTCATAATGAAGCAGGTGCAACTCAGTAATTGCTATTACTGTCCAGCCCTTGGTGGGGGTATGGTGATGTCATCATGGCAGGGTGTGCATACTTTATTTTAATTGAATCAAGTGGTACAAATAAAATCCTGTTTCATTGTCTTGCAGGGATCCCATTTCTCTAGATGAATAATTCAGATTGTACATGCTGGGAGGCCAAGAATAGATTCCTAAAATAACAGCGGGATGGAGGGATGGAGGAAGGGTGTGGGACGAGGAAGACAACTCTCAGTGAGGGCTGACAGGCAGCGAGCCGGGAACTCTGTGATTCTTTCGCATCTCAACCTCCAGACCTGGGGATACTGTAGGTCAGCAGTTCCAAACCTGTGGGCCGCGGCACCCAAATGGGCCGCGAACGCATTGCAAGTGGGCCGCCAAATAATTTGCAAAACATCATGATTTGTGGGGAAACAATTCATTATTAAGATTTTTCTTTTTATTTGCACCTATTTTCCTTTCTCTCTCTTGATCCTCCTTAGCAACGGTCATGACAGTCCTTGACAGCGGTCTGTACTACTGGATTAACAACGTGTCACATGTTCTGAATTGACCAATCAGAACTTTATTCAGCCTCTGTATTGTTTATGGTTGAATGTGGGCCGCAACACATTTTTTGATTCTTAAGTGGGCCCTGAGTTGAAAAAGGTAGCATCTCTTGAAACCAGTGCTGTACCAGCTACACACACAATGATTCCAAAAGAGGCCGCCCTGTTGTCGTGCATCCTATAGACTCAGATTTAACGTGTTCCCGTCATTGGCTGCTGCCCCCGCTGTCAGATCGGTTGTGTTAAACTGAACTTCCATAGATTACCCTATCAGATTCTGATGCCAAATCTCCTCCCAAATGCAGCCCTCTCTCCAACAGTGGGAGTTAGATGGTCTCAGCAGTGCTTCAAGGTTTCACTTTAACATTCAGGAATCAATCCCTGCTTCCAATCCAGCGTATTAGGTTGATGTGTGCCAGCAGTCCAGGCAGGCAGCTGTTGAGGGCTGAACCGTTCCCTGAAGCACATTGTGCCTGCACCACTCCCCGATTCCCTGATAACATTAATGCCAGGCAGATGTCCCTGAACTAGTCCAGACGTTTTCTTAATATTAGAGTTGTGTAGACTGGCCTCTTTTCTTTGCCCCTGCCGAATTTACTGAAAATCTCCCGTGGCTTTTAAGACCAACACAATATTGACCCACAATATCTTCCACATCAACAACAGCCGAGCCATTCACTTCCCTAATGGTAGGAAAATCAATAGGTAACGAATGGGCTTATTTATATTTCAAGCGATGATGTGCAATGTTTTGGGTTTTGTGACAAGTTTATTGCTGTAGGGGCATACGGAGGAGGAAGATTTGCAATGCAATAATGAAAAAAAAACACTTTGTCTGTGGATCTATATCGGCTGTTGTCATTCTAAAGCAAATAACATCTGTTCCAGATGGGGATCTCTTCCTTATCGAGTCACAGCTCTACCTTTGCCATTAGTCTAAGTCCAACTCAGGAGCTAATCTAGAATGAAAAGACAGTTTGGCTCCTCAGATCTCGCCCAATGTCTCCCTGCTCTATCAAAGTGCTCTTTGAAGCTCGCCCTCTATAAAATTGGTTCAAGTGTCAGGTCAGAGTTCCCGCAGACAAAGGTAAGGCAGTCATTTCAACCTCATTCTTCTTTCTACTTATTCCCCATGGAACCGTGGCTGTCTTTGTATTCTTCAGCTGAGGCCCTTTTCATGTTTATTGCAAAGGAGCAATCAAGATGGCCTGCGTTTGGACCTGGCCCCACAGAACTGAAGTGTCTGGGGATACGCTTATTAACTTCTTTGCACAGACACACATTCCCCAATAATCCTTGACAATACCAGTTCCCCTGATATAAAACCAAAGAACCGAAAAGAGCTAAAGGAAGTGGGAAAAGATAGCTATTTTAGAGTCATTCATGAGAAAGGGCATGGAGAAAACATCATTATAATAACAGGAGAAAGAAACAGAATAAGGTAACATAGCACACATTAAGGGACAGAATAAACCCGGCACAAACATCAGTGCAGATCTAAAGGAGTCCAGAGAGAGGAAAGGAATATCAGGTAAGTTTTAAAATAGGAGAAAAAACAAACTCACATCAAGAGTACCAATGAACCACGGCAAGGCCAGGGCAGTCAGAGCATGACCGCATCAACACTCGTACTTCAGGCGGCAGTGCTGCAATAATGACTCAGTCAGGAATACACACATACACACAAATACTTATGAATAACGTTAAAACTCTCATTCTTCCTTCATGCACCAAAGCAAAGGTTACCCCAATCATCTTTGAGGCTGCCGCAGTTTTACAGCCCCGGAATGACTGCTTCTCTCTCCATTACCTCTGCACTCGTTTGACTGGCAGATGGGTGGAAAGATGGCGGAGTGAAAGTGGGCGGCGGGGCAATCATGGGACTGTGTGTCACAGTGCGTGCGCGCAACACTATTTGTCGTCTCAGCAGATGAAACGGGAAAGGCAGGTGAGACGTGGCCGGGCCTTATTTAAAAGCCTCTTTAAGGTGCCCACTGAACCAACAGTGGCATTCCCTAATGGCACATCACAGGCACGTCACCCCACGCTCGTCCTCACCATTCCTATGCCCTATGTCCTTGTCTGATGTCCTTGCTTTAATGGCTTCCACTGTCTAAATCACAGGCATTACTATACATAGCTAAATTCAAAGCAGATGAAATACTTCACTAAATACTGTATTTATGACGCCTGTATGAGCACTAATCTCTGTTTAATCCACTGCTTCCATATCTCTGCTGCTTCATTCATTTGTTTGGTGTCCTTTCCAGTCCAATGGTGGCATGATGCAGTGATTTAGTGGACTGACAGGGAGAGAGACAGACGGTGATATGGGAGGCTAATGGAGTTAATACACTGAGATGGAGAGATAAGGAAAGAAGAGGTGAGATTGGAAGGACAGACATGTACTGATAGCTGAGATACAGGTACTGAATCTGAATACAAATCTAATTTACAGCTGATTCTTTTCTCTATTACTTAGTTTCCCTAAAATTCTCCTGCTGCATTTTGTTTATACCTGCAGTTTAAATGCACTCCAAAATCTAAAATCCCCCCCTTCCCTTTGAGGTAACATATTCAATACTAGGTTATTATATAAAAATGATTTGTATTATTGAATTCAATTTTCACACACATTCAGGTGCTCCAAAAACATGTTGAGAGTGAAATGAGTTTGTTGTATAGGCACTCTTTTACAGCGGTTGGAAAGGTGGTATGAGCGCTTGTTTTTTATTTTGTCAGTGCATATTTGTTCTGCCATTCTTTCTCTTGCTTTCCTATTCGAACGGATGCTCTTTGTCATGGAACATCAGAGATATTTATCATGTAATAGTCAACATTGGCCAAAAAGTAGTTTATTGACAACAATCTTGGAGGAAAGCGAACAGATTTCTCTTCATATTAAACTCTGTCACTGACAGACTGGTTTTTTCAACATGCAGCTTCGGGAGCAAAAGTCTTATAACATTAGATAGTAAATCAACACGGAGCTGTGCCTGCAGTGAAGAGAGAAGTGAAATATTTTTAATCTAGTGGTGGTCAAGCCGCGTGAAAAATATCTCAATAACCTTTTAGTACCTGTATCAATTATTAATTCTAACCCCAACTTGTATGCTATACTGTAAAACAGACCTGAAAAACCCAATACCGCATATCATGACACTTGTCTAACTCACTCGTATCTCTGATGTATGAGTGTTATATATATATATGTGTGTGTGTGTGTGTGTGTGTGTGTGTGTGTGTGTGTGTGTGTGTGTGTGTGTGTGTGTGTGTGTGTGTGTGTGTGTGTGTGTGTGTATGCGTGTGTGTCTCCAGTCTGCTTTAATCTTCTCCCATCTGCTGGTGGACCTCCTCTCCCTGTTCTGAGGCCTGCCTTGCCCCACCCGATCTGCCGAGCCTGACCTCACTGTGCGAATGTGTGTGTTGCTGTGTATGTATGACAAGCGTGTGTGAGTATGTGTGCGTAAGTATGAGCGTGTGTGTGTGTGTGTGTGTGTGTGTGTGTGTGTGTGTGTGCAGAGTGTGTGCAGTGTTTCGATCGGTTCGACCTGGCTCTGTTATGAAGTGGTGCTCATTAAAGCAGAGAGAAGGAGCAAAACGGGTGATTGCAGTGATTTGCAGAGGTTGCACAGACTCTGTCCTCTCATCAGAGCCTCGCTCCAACCTCCTCCAGCTTCACTGCAATCACAGGAGCACAGTCAACAGAGGACACACACTACGTATACTACGTAAGTACGTACGTACACACACACACACACACACACACACACACACACACACACACACACACACACACACACACACACACACACACACACACACACACACACACACACACACACACACACACACAATATATACCAGAAGATTTGACATCAGCATGTCATGGTAGACTTCTAATGTTGCACCAACTGGTTTTTTTAATTCTAATTAACGGCAACCGTTTTAGGATATTTGCATAAATAATGACCTGTTGAATTTCTGTGGCACAACTCTTATTAAGGTCCGTATCATTGTTATTGTTGTATCTAAAGAAATTCTGGTAATTGGTGTCTAAAAAGTTATTTAAAATGTTTTCCCTTAAAATAAAATATATAGCAGATCTCAGTAAGTGTTTTCCTTATAGTTAGCAATTTAGCCATCAAATTCTCTGATCACGATATATGATTTTAATCAAAATATCATCATACTAAATGATAACCAGCCCTAATTCAAAGGGTACAGAGAAGAAGAGGGGGACAAAGAGAGATAGAATGACTTATAAAGTGTAGAGAATTGAGCACTAAATTGATCTGCGGTGAGTCTGTCCGTCCCCAAAGAGGCTGTGATGCTGTAATGAGAATGGCAGACCAGCTGCATACGGGGGCCGTCTCTTCCCCATCTCCATCCCTCTCTGAAAGAAGACAAGTTTGTTTCTCAAGGTGATTGTTGCGGTGATAAGGGAGAGGGTGTTATTAAGGGTGACAGCGGAGGGGCTGAGAGGCAGTGGCTGACTGGATAACCTTGTCCCCGTCCCCGCCTCGCTTCCTTCTGCATGAGCATCTCCACCGCTGGCCTGCCCCTGCTCGTCTGAACACAATCTGCTGGCTGGAATTACCTCCCCGCCCCAGGAAAACTAAACATGATTTCTGACCTTTCCTTTCTGTGTTCAACAGTAACCTTTGCTGATCCGCCTACGGAACGAGACCATCGCAAAGAACAAGGGATGGAGTGGAAGGGATATGTGTGTTTAAAAAAAAAAGGGCAGTGAGGATCAATGTAGTTGATTTATGCATATTTAAAGGTGAGCACTAGATGCAACTCTTGCACAATATATCATACAATCAAATACAACATCTCTGCAGTAAATGCCACATTTGTGATGCTCACCATGTCTACATTTGGTTGTCAGCTCGTGCAATATGATAAGGTGTTCCTGTTTTGTAGTCTGTGCTGCCTCCATCTGTGGATGTGCTGACTGAGTGTACCACAGAAGTTGCAGTAATAGTCTATTTTGTATGAGACACTGTGTTAGCAGAAATACTGCATCTTCCAACTCGCTAAATTCGTTACATCATCACTCTGCTTCCTCTTGTTGTTCTTTGCCGTGTCAGCAAGTTTTGCATTGGTATTATCATTAGTAGTTTGTAAGATAAGGCTAATTGATCTGCACCTACCGAGTGTATAAGCGAACTGTTGTGATCTACTTCTTCCACTGACTCTGCACAACTCCTACAGCCTCAGCACAATCTGACCCTCAGGAGCAAAAGCGCATCCCTACAGAAATGATTTCATCATCTCTTTCTCTCGCTCTGTTTGTCTGTTGTTCTGCCGCTTGTCCGTCTCCCACCTAACTCACCCCATCCCTTTTAAAACAAAACACTTTTGTGCTGATGTGAGGGTACATTTAAGAGCTTACAGGCAGTGACCTGAGCATCCCAGGCCAACTCGGTGGAGTTAGCACAGTGAACTCTGGGCTAGTCGAGGCCTGTGTATCAGAATTGTTTGTGTAAGAGCACACGAGGGGATTTGGACAAGCAGTGTGAGCTCTGAATGTGTGACCCGCAGCCGGCCTTACCATTGGATTAGCTCACCCTGATCCCCACAGCCTCTGAACATACTCCCTACTATTTCAAGATCTCTCCATTTATGCCCAGCCAAGCACATTGTGACCAGTAATCTTTAGTTTTCTCCTCTCCAAAGGGAGAAGATATACTGTTCCGCTTCGCCCCTGCTGCCCCTCCCTCTCGCCTGGTTTATCCACACTTCTCTCTGTTTATGTTGCACCCACTTTCTGTCTCTCAGTACGAATTCCCTTCCTTCACCACTCTACTCTCACCATCCGTCTTTCCCCCCCTCGTTCGTCTCCCTCCAACTACGCCTCTCTCCTTCATTCCTCCTCTCTTTTTCTAAAGGGGATCAGTGGAGCTTAGAGGCCTTTCCTGCTTGCTTCATTACTGAGCTGCTCTGACATGGGGAGCTCGTCTCCCGAGTGAGGAACGGAGAACGCCACTGATGTTTAATACATGGATCACTCTGTTGTCTTTCATGGCAGATCAATTCATCATCAAAAACTGAGCAGAGAACAGCAACAGTGCATGTAAACCTTTTCTCTCAATCTAGATTCCCAATCCTTCCCCTTTTTTGTCCTAACTCTTCATTGAACGTATTGCCTGTCTCTCTCTCTCTCTCTTTCTTTCGTCACATCTCAGTGAACTGGAGCAAACCTTTTTTATTCTCCTTCAGTTGGAGAAAACATACAAACACAAAACAACACTGATGCTTAGCCGGAAACATGGAACACGGCTCATGAAAAGAAAAACATAAAATATTCCATAAAATGAAGCGAAGGCTGCGCGCTATGGCTGCCCAATTAATCGTATTTTAATCGCGATTACGATTATGGCTTGCAACGATTACGAAAACAACAAATCGAAATAAAACGATTATTATTATTTATTTATTTTTCAGTTGAATTATACTTAAAGTTCAGGGTAATCAACTGTTAAAAACATACTGTTCAAATTTTTTTTCTCCAATAAATGGATGTTTTCAAACTCAATGAATAATCGCATTTAATAATCGCAATTACAATTATTGACCCAAATAATCGAGATTATGGTTTTTGGCATAATCGAGCAGCCCTACTGCACAGTTCAAGCAGTCGACTCGATCTATGATGCATAGACATGTCACATGCCTTACTCATACCACCAACCAAACACATTCTTCTAAATCTGGCGCTCTATTTAAGCTGCAAAATGTGCTATTTCTACCTCTCTATCTGTACAGCTTCCCTACATCTGCACTGCTTCTGCTTTTATGTTATAAGTCACCACTACTTAGTACTTAATGTAAAATATATGTGGGCAGTGATTAGACCGGAGTCGTGAAGCAAAACTCAAAATAAATCCTGCTGAATTTCAAACTCGAGTTGTCCAAGTCCACTGTGTCACTTTGTTAATATGGAACATATACTGGACATGTCCGTCTGTGTGAGCACAAATGTTCCATCTTCCCAGTAAATGCATGTGTGCGAGAATATGTGTTAGTGTGTGTCGGAGCCGTATGGGTATGTCTGCCTGTTTGTCCTCTCTGTGTGTGTGGGTGTGTGTGTGGGCGGCAGGCATGCCTTGATAAGGCCAAAGCCTGTTTCTAATCCAGGCCTCCTCAGTGGGCTGTGGATCTCGCTGCTGCAACACCAACAGAGTCCCAGCTGACAGCTAGCCTGCTCCTCTCTCTGCTTTCTGAAAAAAGCTCTGAGCTCAAATGTTTAACAATGGTTTGAGCAGGGAAATGTGATGAGAAATGCAAAGACACACTGATGCCAGAAAAGAGAGCAGGAGAACTTCCTCTTTTGAGATTATCCTAATTAAATAAATATGAATATAAAATCAAATCAAATGAAATGTCAGCCTGCAAAAAAGGAAACAAGAAGGGGCAGATAGTGATGGTGGATGCCAAGTGTGGGGGGGGGGGCTTTGGTAAAGGCTTTAGGATGAAATCAAAGTGGTTAAAGCTGATTTATCCCGTGTAAGGATGCCAAGCCCTCTAAGGAGGCGCTGAACAGCCCTTCAAAAATGAAATATCAGCAGCAGTCAGTGCCAGTCATCAGTGCCATATGTGATGGAAAATCAATCTATTTCATATCAGAGACCTGTGAGGAGAAAACGAGAGGGACAGGTCCCCGCTGCCTCCTCGCTGCACCTCTGTCAACGTCTCCGCAGCAGAAACATCCCAGAATGCTCTGCGTCATCGGTGACGGAGACGTTCGCGGTGCTCGTGGCTCAATGTGTGGCGGCTGCTGTTCTGCTAGATTAGGCAGGTGATTGGCCATTAATATTCATTTCACAGTGTGTCTTTGTTAGGCGGCAGCAGGGGCTGACTGAGTGTTGGGATGGATTTACTCTACCGTATATTTCCCTTTAATTTCTATAGGCAAGGTGGTTTACCCGTATGGCCTGAGTTGAGTTACCGAGTGGCCTGATGTGCTTTCATTTCTACTAGTTTGATTCTGATACGGTGAAAGCTATGAACATGTCCGGAGTCTACACAGTTTTGATTGAATATCAACTATTTTGCAATTTCTCATTGTTACTATTGGCTGATACTTCATTACTTCAGCCTGTCACGCCAGTGCTGAGAGGTAATCATTGTTATGTGCAATATACACTTTTCTGTATGTATTCATGTTATTATAATATAATAACATGAATACATTATAATTGGCCGCTACTTCAATATGTTCATTTGTTTACTTACTTCTTTAATGCTTTTTTTTTTTTAGGCTAAAATCCTAGAGTTCCCTCCAGAGGGAGTTTCTCTCTCTCTCCCACACTTCCTTTATATAGTGATATCACTATGTAAAACTCGCTCTTCTACTGGCTAAGCGCTCCAACACATCGTACGTGAGGCTAAGGGACGGGAAATCTCTGAGCAGTTGACCAATCAGAACAGAGCTGGCCAGCTAACCAATCAGAGCAGACTGGACCTTTTTGAACATTAAAGCATGGAGAGATGTCACAGTAGTTGGACATAGAAATATGAACTTGAAAATGAGCAAGATAGGGAATTGGTGAAAAATATGATATACTGTCTTCCAGTTTGATCAGTATAGACCAGCAGTTTAATATTGTACAGAAACCAGGGAAAGTACAGTGTTCTGGGCCTGTCTGGTCTTAATAACAGCAGAGAGTTGGTCCTGGAGGAGCGCAGGTCCAGCAGGCTTTAAACCAGTAACAGGTCTTTCCCTAATGGACAGCCAAGCTAGCGAGGTGATCTGAACAGTCCTCCTCATAATGAGATCAAGGGACTAATTAGTATGACTGTGTGCTGTGGTGTGACTGTGTGCACTGAGGAATAGATGCCCCCTATCGGACTAGCCGTGTGGCCCCTGAGAGAGCAGGCCAGCCTGGCTCTGTCCCCAGTGGCCATCCCTCCACTGCACTGAGAGGCTAATTAATATTTGCTCCATCCACTCCTCCAGCTCCTGTACACCATGCTGAGTTATATTCCTGAAGATATTGATCTGGGTTCCAGTGACAGCAGGCAAATAGCGACCAAAATAAAAAATATATATAATCTTGGCAATTCTCACAATGTGAAATAAGGAGAGCAATAATTACAGGGCCTGGCAATTTCAGACAGCTCGTGGAATAAAATTCCCTTTAATCTTTTACAGCAAATAAGAAGCTAAGTCTTGTAAAAGTAGGCCATGGAGGCGCATCAGCAGCACCGTCCATCAGCTGAAGACAGAACCAGATATGGAGAAAACCAAATTATCTTTGCCAAGGATGATCGCAGAAAGAATTCAAGCCAGCAAATTAGAGTTAGGATGAGAATACAAGATCAAAATGAAGATGAGATCCATTTACGAACATTCCCTCTCCCATCTTTCACTTCAGCCTCCTATCCTGTTAAAGTCATGCTTGTGTTTGATTGCCCCTGCGGCGCCACTCTGACCTGGTCATTTAAGATGATGTGCAACTCTCAGGTCTGTTCCAGCACTCATTTGTTCCTCAGTGGGGTCCCCACGGCCGGCCAGTAAGAGGACCCCATACGGACCAAAGTGCCATGGGAGCTTTAAACCCGGCCACTCACAACAAAGTAAAGAGACAGCTGAGTGTCATTGTTAATGTGGACACACAGCACCACAATGGCAAAATCAATGGAGCTATAGGGGACATCAATCTTAACAGCAGAAGACCCTTTTGCTTGTCTCACCACTCCCCTAAAGCTCCGAATGAATGGCCGAGAGAAGGAGGGACAATGAGGTGAACAGAAAGAAAGAGAGAAGGAAAGAAAGAGAACATGGAGGACTGACAGTGATCTTTCTTGGCCTTTCCTCCATCCATCTCAAGGGGTTACGCTGTCCTTTGAAGATTGTGTGCATTTGACAGGCAGCCAAGTGGCCAGCCATCCCAATTCATCCAAAAATGGCAGAGGTTTTTAGGTAAAGCCTCAGAAGTGCAGCGAGGCAGATGTACACTATGCACTTGGCCTCAGGCTTGCATTTTCTCTCCCTGCCTGTTTTTCACTTCCAAAATCTCTCTCTTCTTCCACAGGAAAAAAGAGAAAGACTTGAAACAACGCTCCTTTTAAACAAGAACAAAAAGGGACTTGCTTTCGTTACGGGGTGACACATTAGATGCACACCAAAAAAGAACAGCAAGGTTCATTGTTTCTGACAGTGACTTAAAGGGTGCCTCCTCATCCCATTAACATATATGCAGATAGGCAGGGAGTAAATGAAAGCCTCGGAAAACGGGAGAGATCAAAGACGACAGAATTAAGGCCAAGTAATGAGGATCTTGGCAAGAACCCTGCAAATGTATTGATTGTTTGGCAAGCTGTATGTGCTTTTGCTCTATTTTTCTGTCCCTCTATACCATTTACTCTTGTGTTTCAGCGGCACACAGATCTGCCAGAGTGGGTTTTTAACGGGGCCTTGCAGGGCTAAGGTTACTGCATTGAGCCTAATCACTGTGTAATTTACAATGCAAACAATAATGGCTACTTGGCATAGGGAACAAGAAAAGAGAGATGGACAGCGGGGAAATCCATCACAGCCTCGCGTACTTAAATAACACAGACTCTTAATTCAATTACATCCAGTACAAGGGCACTCACAGCATGAGACCGTGGGAGATTAATCCACTAACCTAAAGGATTTGTACCAGAAACAAATACTACATAACGCTACACAAAATATGAGGTGAGATTCCAGACCTTTCTACAAACTGACACTGGCAGTCAAACCAATGAAATATCTGTGTTTGATACGTTATGTGTTAAATATACATTCAGATGCAGTGTGGTTTAAAGTTTTCTGAAAGAGTGGTAGAACTGCTACCGTTATGTATGTAAGCGCAGCAACACGATAAAGGAATTGGGATAAGATAAAAACAGAGTGTTGGCTGAAGAAATATAGCATTGCGAGCAGTGGAACAGATCAGAGGGAAAGAATGAAAAGAATTAGCCTAGATAAGGCAGATGAAAAGGGGACATGAATAAATGATGGAGAAAAGAAGACAACTACCTCCACGGCTCTCGCTGTCAGCCGGTTTCACCTGGATGGGGCGAGTCATCTGGAGGAGAGAGAACAGAGAGGTTAGCGATGTTGTTGCTACAAGAAAAGGCCACAAAACAAGACGTGTCAAGACCTTCTCTCCCATACCAATGGCTGCCCTGCGACACTGATCAAAGCGCCTTAGCTGGAGGGAAAACAGAAGCACCGTCATGTGGCTAAGTTGACCTGACACCATAGTGTTTCTGCCGCCTGCTATTCAGTGTAAACAAAACAACTCTGTTCCCCATATCAAATAAGGAGTGTGTGTGTGTGTCTGAAAGTCCATTTGTATTTGTGGTATTTCGTGGCAGGTGCAGAGAGAAGGCTGCCGATGTGTGTCTAAGTGATAGAGGCCGAGGCAGTCCTACTAAAAGTGAATCCAGCCACAGGAGGAGCGAGATCAATGCAGGCCTATTGATCCGGCTCCTGGGCTGTGCGGAGTGTCTGCCTGGGAAGATTCTCTGGTTAGGAGGCTCACTCTAATCCACTGGACCCTGATAAGAATGGCATTGCTTGGATTAGATGCCTCTGTCATCACAGCCTTTGTGTCACGCTCTTCTCCTTCCCCAATTGTACCGCCTTCTTTTTCCATTATTGTTGTTCAAGCCGAACAATTTCACCAGATAGGAAGGAGTTTGAGAGACCTAGCTGTGATTTACAATATGTTTGTTACAGCTTTAATTTAACACATGCCTCCTAGTCACATATTTAGCATGCATATGGTTTAAAAACCCGCCCACACACACAGCACATATAATATGTATATATACTGTAGCGGAGCATAGAGCTGGCAATATCATTTATGTGATTTATGTGCGTTGATTTGATGCCAGTGCCCTTTCTTCTATGATTCAGTCCAAAACAAATAGATTTAACAATAAAAAAAACACATATCGTAATAAAATGGGAGGAAGGAACATAAAAGTAACCTCTTACCACACTCAACCTTTTGCAGTAAATAATTTGTAGCTGCTATTTAAGCATCTTTTTACAGCTTGAAACCGTTACGAGGCATCCGATTCGGATCGATGGAAAAGCACTGTTTTTATTCCTACATTTGTATATATTTCCTTCTTTTTCCTGTCATGTATCTTTTTGCTGTTCGATACCAGAGTCGGACTGTAAAGGTCAGATTTAAAGACAGGGCAGTCCAATAAACGCATGACATGTTCAAGGAGAAACACCATAATGGGATTTTAAAACGTCTTAATAACATGCTGATATATGGGGGAGAGGCCCATGCCCGATTCATTAAGTGCTAAACGTATCCTTTGTGACCTTGAAGAACTGACTAACCTTCCCTCAATGAAATTATTCCATAAATGTACCCGTCGTAAATAATAACTAGCAGTGGCTAAGTCTTTGTCGGAAAACAGGAAGGATGCTACGCTTGTGAAGGTTGACGCTTCCGCTTCTTGGTTCGTCCTCCTCCCTCTCCATCTACAAGTGCCTTCTTCCTTGTAAAACACGAGCAAAGTAACCCTACAGTATGCTGATGCCAAGCCACAGGGCGCCTGCTCCACAGCATGTACGGATAGATTACAGAATCAACCGCGACACCATCGCACATGTGTTCAAAACAACCTCTGAGACAGAAACAGCGCCGAATGTTTGGAAAGAAACATCCGCGAGACAAATTTGCAGATAACTTTGCATCACAGGAAATCTTTGAATTTGCCTTTGACATGTCAAACGGACAAAAGTTGCTTCCATCCTGCCAGTTGATTTCTATTCAAATGCGCGATGGAGGAGGCTAAATCTGCGGCTGTGACTCTTCTCCCATGCTAAGATATCAGCCGGCTCTGCAGGGTGCCTGCGCGTGGGAGTCAGCTCCCTTTAAAGCTAGTTACTGCTCAGCCTCCAACATGCCAGCTTAATGGCCTATTTATTTGCCCGAGAGCAATGCATTATGGTCCTGAACAGTCACTACTGATGCCTCTCAGTTTGTTCCATTCCTCCTGAAGACATATTAAGAGAATTGCGTAATTCCAGTTGAAATGAAGTTGCAAAGCACACTTTTACTTTATGCATGCTCACAGCACTGCACAGACATGGTCATTTAAAGTCAAATGTATCGAGTGCTGCTGTTGCCTAGGAGACCATTCATTAACTCTAGATACTGTGGGTCATGTTTTCACTCGGAGCTTCTCGACACACCCACAATGAACGGTCAATGCTGCTCCCTGTGCAAAACACAGAACGTTTGAATTGTAATGGTTATGATTCGGTGGTGGTGCGGACGTTCAGGTGAAGGGGGGGGGGTAACACCAGAAAACCAGAAGAAGAGAGATTGTGGAAAAAGACAACAAGAGATGGATAGAAGGGAAAGAGAGACACAGTCGAGTCAGAGAGAGAAAGAAAGCCGCCTGCAGCTCTTAGATAAGATTACTTTCCGTTTCTTCTTCTGACTCCACCCTCCTGCCCTTCACTTTGTCTCTCTCAAACACACACAGCACATCTACACTATACGATCACTAAATACGAACCAATCAACCTCCCTAAAATGTACTGTTTCAATTGTAAGTCCACCAAAAGGTGTGTTAAAAAAAAAAAAGATTTTAACTTGGGAGAGAAACTTTATAAATACCTTGATTTATTTAACAAGGTTTAGGAGACCAAACATCATATGACTTTCCCTGTGTTAATATAACAAAACGTCAATTTTTGCAAAACATAAATGATGGTTGTGTGCTCAATCCAGATTTGTTTCTTTTACTAACATTCGGTCTTTCTGAACATAATCAGTATTATTTGTATTTGACAACTGCTGAGGAAAACATAGCTGTGCTCTCAGAAAAAGACTTTGCTAAAATACAGGGTTTTGGATTTTATCACTAGGTATCCATTTTTTTTAACAATTGTTAAATGTGTTTTTTTTTTAGCATTGTCTGAAAATGACCATGCAGACAGGTGAGATCTATGTAAAGAAAACAATGTTAAGGTCGAGTACAGTGAACAAAGTGTGGTCATACTGTACAGTCGAAAGCCTCATTTGACAAGTCTGTGCTGACTTACAGTATGGTGCATTTAAGTGTCTGTGAGAGGCTTTAAATAATTGAGTGAGATAACATGTAAAAAGAAACGGGAAACGTGAACACGGGGGGAACCTTTCTGAGTATATAAGTGACATTTTCACATGTACGGTGCTTTCCATTAGGCTCAAAGGCCTGGTTAAAGTAAATGTAAGCTGAACGCTTTTGACTCATCTGAATAAACAAGCTCGTCTGATGACTCACAACAAAGCAGTGGCTTCACCTTTAAATGAGTAACATTTCTTCATCTCCCCCTCTAGCAGACAATCCTTTTCCTTGTCTCTCTCGCTCCACACTGTGCTGCTCTCAGGGCTTTGACGAATCTATAGGTCCATATGCTTTTATTTAGCCGAGTCATTTACCAAGTTAAGCCTTGAGTCTGTTGAATTAAAGCTCTTTGCAGTAGTATGCTGTTTTATATGGAGGGTGAGACATAAACCCCCAGGCCTAAAGTACACATTGTAGTGTGCAGTGGGCCTGGATTATACTGTACACACATTGTCTGTTGGTTTGCCTTTCTTTGCTGATTATTCAACTCAAACTAGTTACCAATTGATGCGCCTACATGTGAGTGACTAGTACTTTTCGGATGTGTAATTAAGTAGATCATTTGTTTATATGTAATTTAGAATCAGTAATATTTTTGTATATCAATTTGACACTGCTTAATTTTGTATTGTATAATAATTATCATGTTACATTTTTGTATTACACATTAGAAATAAATATAATCAAATCAAAATCAAAACTAGTCTTAGAAAGAAGGCAAATAACATCCTTTAAGAGACACATGATCCATTTACAGATTAGGGCTGTCCCGAATACTATTTTTCGGGCTCCGGATATTCGATAGTAATCGGCAGCGAATATTCGAGGCGGGGGGGCGTAGTAATCAGCAGCGGACCGCTTCAACACGTGTATTTCGGTGTATTCACGGCATTCATTTTGTTATTCTACACTACAGTATTGTTGTTTTATAGTTATTTGTTAATGTACCCCAAACAAAAACAAAAAACAAAGCGAATATCCGAATAACGAAATTGAAACCCCAATAGTACTCCAACGAACGAATATTCAGATATTCGGGTACAGCCCTATTAAAGATCCACTCTTCCTCTGATTGTATGATATGCCAGTATTCGTGCAAAGTTTGGCCTCGCTTGGAACTAAAGTCTTTCTACTGAAACTATTATTAGCCACAGAAAGGACCAAGGCCTTGGGCTGCGGCCACCAAAGGCATTCCACTGTCTGATTTTAAATGACACAGAGCAAGGAACTGTAGTCAGGACTCTGCCTGTTAGTAGTGTGGAGGATATAGAGTCCACTGTTGGCACTGACAGTAATGAGTTCATGACTAGCGGAGTTTAGCTGGATAGAAATGTACCGAGTCCCAGACTTCACTCGGCTGAGACCCCAGAGAGGTCCAGTAGCAAGGCAATAATACTGCTTTGGAAAGAGTTTCAATTCCAAGCCTCAATACTTTTATAGTCCTTAACTTTAACACAATTCAAAAAAAGCCGACCTGCACTACAGCCGAATGCAGTAAATAGGAATACAATTGCACTAAATCTTGTCCTAGTTTTGCAGAAGCTCTCAGTAGTAAAAGTCTTTTTACAGCAGTTATGGAACAGCACTTACTTACAGTGCTTGCAATAAAATAACTCTAATAGCCAAACAATATGTGTGATGTCTTCTGGCTTTCACTCAGGTTTAATATGGAGTAATGTTTGTCCTGGGATCATTAATACGTATTAGCGGGCCATCAAAGCTCATGTTGCTGCACTGCTCAGTAACAGGAGCATAAACAGCCCGCTTCTGACTGCGCCGTCTCTGCTGATATAATTAATATTTCCAATTATTGATCTAAAGGAGTGCTGAGTGGTGGCTGTCCGGGGGCCCCGGCTTCAGCTAATAAATCTGTACTGTATACAGTAGAGGAGAGAGAAGGAGAGAGGAGCAGAGAGAGAGCCGTGGGGTAATGATTTATAGTTATGAAGTGCTTCATTGCAATCACAATAATTGTTCATTACCAATAAAAAAAATCCCAAATTACAAATGAAGATCAAATTTAATAGGCTTAGTCGAGCTGGGTAATGAACTATTTCTTAATATTGTAAATTAACTGGATATGAAAAGACATCTTAACACTTTCCCAAGAAACTTTGAGGCTTAAGTTTTGCAGTATTTGATTGATGCGTTTTATGAAACAATGCACATTTTTGCTCAACTAATCAAATACTGACAATATTAGGGTTATTTAAAAAAACAAACAAGTACTCTGGGTTTAAGTTATTCAATCTACACTAAAGAGTAAACTACCCACATCATAATTTACATGTGCGTAGTCTTCGCAATAAAAAAGTCCAATCTTTACATAACATTTAATTTGTTCGGTATTCAAACCGACCATCTTAGTCTTTGGAGAGGTTGTGTTGATGGAGTTCTTCACCCTGCATTGTTTCCTTTATTGATTTATCTGTCGTTTGGCCTGTAAACTATAAGAAAATGGTCGAATCGCAAATTGCCAGAGAAATGAATAGTCGACAACCAACTTTTGTCCCTTATTAGCATTAAGGTTGCGGGAAATACAGTATATTTAATCAAAAACAAATTCCTGTATGTTTTGAGCTTATGAGTGTTTCTTACACATCTAAAGTTCTATGTGGGTTTTTCTGAATAACAAGATCTGCTTAAATACACGCTGCTATATGAATGCCATGTTTATGTAAGTATAAGAGTGACATGTGGATATCTAACTGCAGTATGACCTTGATATACTGTACTGCCTGACCATGTGTGGATATACTGAATCTGTGTGAGCATGGCCATATACTGTATGTTCTGAGGCATGTGGGAAAATGTTTGACCGAGGGGGTTATAATTTAGCCATATGTGAGAATGTGCTGGCGGCAGCGGTGTGGTGGTCCTGATAAGAAGCATCAGTCAGTGCTAAGGAGATGGCAGCCACTATAAGCTTTAGGATTCCTATCAGAACCAACAGGATTTACAGCTGGAGGCGCTGACATGGACTGACAGACTCCTGCTCACCTCAGCTAGTCCATATCACATCGTAGTCCTGCTCCATAATGCTACATCCATTTTGAATGCAGAAAAAACTGAACTTGCATTCTGTGTAATTAGGGACACAAATGCTCACTCTTGTTTTTGCTTTGTAGTTAAATTACTTGTTTCAAAGGCTGAATGGCTCCTTTTGGGGGGAAAAACTGTTGATATCCATCTGTTACATTGAATGCTTCCTTTAAATACACACATTAGCAATGAGGCCACTACTAACTCGTCAACATGTGCTATCTGTAGTACCATTAGTACTAGCACCACTACTACATCTCTGATTAAGACCATTAGACCTTCTGTTGTCTGATGCCATCCAAGTTCCTGTTTATCTCTTTCCCCAAAACACTAACTGCCTCCGTGGAACAGCCTGAAGTTCATCCAGCGAGTGCTTTCCAAAAGCCTTTCCAACCCCCTCTATTATCATTGCTTTACTAGCTGAAGTGGTCGGCCAGCTGTCTGACTGCTCCAGCCCTCATTACACAGAGAGCAGAACTCAGCTCTCATCAAGATTTCATGAAGGTGAATGTCACACATCAAAACCACCTCATTTGTGGCCCCATGACTCAGCAGACCAAGCTGCATGGCACTGGCTGCTGTTGGTTCTCATCAAAACCTTTATTACTTCTGTAAAGGGTTTGATATACTGAAAATACTCAACCTCCACCTCTGAGTTTGCTTATAACTGCCCCTCAGTGGTGTCAAGTAACTACGGACATTTACTCAAGTACTGTACTCTATTCAATACCTTGAGTTACTTTCAGAATAGGGTTAATGATGTGAATTATACTTTAGTTACACCTGGAGTAACATTCACAAGCTACCCTGCAGCATACAAAGTAAATTAAAACTGGCCGATCAGCATAATGAGTACTTTTACTTTTGGTACTTTAAGTATATTTTGATACAAATACCTTTGTATATTTACTTGAAACAGAGTATTCCTACACTCTGGTACTTGTACTTCTACATAAGTACAAGATCTGAACTATTCTCCCACCCGCTGTCGCTACCCTCCACACACGCACACACACACACACACACACACACACACACACACACACACACACACACACACACACACACACACACACTCCCCCTAGCTGCATGCTTCCTTTACCCTCTGTGTTGAGCCCAGAATGCTCCTGCTGCTGTCACAGCAACTCCAGGATTGTGACAGATTACAGCCCGCTGCCCTGACCAATAGGAGCCAAGAGTTGTTGCCTGCCCACTGACTCATAATTCTTGGCCTACCTATGCCGAGTTGACGTTTCTTTAATGGTCCCTGGACCTCCAGTAGGCATCCTTGTCCTGAGCATTATGATTGCCTATTAGCAATTCACCAACACTTGCACTTTTTCCCCTGCACTCCCTATGCCATCCCTCGTAGGAGGGGAGAGGACCAAGACAAGAAGAAGCCAGAGGAGGATAGAGATAGACGGAAGGAGGGAGAGAGAGCAGCGCAGCCAAGCATGTTGGAACTGAACTGGAGAGAAGTCTGAGGGATGCCAGCAGGACAGAGACTCAAACATAGAGACAGGAAGAGACACAAACCTACGTCAGACGTTTAGGTAGTAAAACTACTACCCTCAATGAATTGCATTATTTCCAAAGTGATCATAAGTTGTCTTCTTTAACTATCCCTTTCTCTATAAGCTTCCAGTCTACACACCCTCTTCCACAATCCTGCTGTCTACTCTGAGATGCCACTGGAGGTCTTCTCCATTCGGTCTCATTAAGCAGACACATCTGCCATAGCTACAAATCAGTATGACATACTGGTTATTAATGATAGGAGGTTACACCATTTGTTTTCCTATAGGACCATTATCAAGTTGGTGAGATCTGGACTCGTAGCCTGGTTCATGTGTGTGTGTGTTCGTTTGTGCGTGTGTGTGTGTGTTCGTTTGTGCGTGTGTGTCAGTGTCCATCAAAGGGGGATGGCAAGAAGCAGCCAGAGCTCACAGGATCGACACAGGGCCAGGCTGCTCTGTCCATCTGCTCAGAGCTTCATTCCCAGCATATCAATACCCCATGTCTCTCTCTCTATCACACACACACACACACACACACACACACACACACACACACACACACACAAAACATTCTGTCACCTGCGACTTCTGCTGCTTCCATCACTCTCCCTCCACTCCATCCCTTGGCTGTAAAGCTTGCTTATGTTTCATCCTGACACTTAGAGAGAATCCCTGCTTGTCTATAAGCGCATTCAGAACAAAACAAAAGGGACAAGCCTGTCTTCTAGCCCCGTCTCTCTTCTCCTCCTCCTCCACTCAAGTCTGACAGTAAAATGGTTTTGCAAAATAAACACAAAGAACCCTCTCAATGTGTCTCATTCAACCTTGAACTGCACAGAACCTGAGGGCCAGACATGAAAAACACCGGCCTGACCTCTCGCCATTTCTACCAATCTACAGCAAACACACTCTGACGAAGTGAGAACAAGAAGCATTGGAGCGGAAAACAAATCGAAAGTGTCTCTGCCAACTCCCAGTCCACACTACCTCCAAAGGCCTCGGGGTGGCGATTATTATTGCTGGGGTTTGGAGTGGGGGAGACGATGTGGCTTTGGGCAGAATTTGTACGTGTTAACATTTAAATGTAAAATGTTGACGAGTGAGGACTAAAGGAAGTTGTGTCACGTGCTGCATGAGGTTTTTAGAAAGTAGCAGAGGCTCCAACCTCATTTCAAGCCTCTGTGATATATCGTTTGGGATAGCATGGGATGAATGTGTTTCTAGCAGGTCAAGAGAAACTGCATATCTATTTTAGATATTCAGAGTCCCAAGTTGGGACCTGTCAAGACCTCTGTTGAGAGATGAGCCCCATCATGAAATGATGATGCCTAAAGTTGAGGTGCAGTGGAAATGCTACACACCTGTCAGCCCCACCAGTGCCCTCATTCCACATCCATTTTAACTGCAGCATCCCTGACAGCGCCTCGCCTCACCTGCCCCTCGTGCCTCCCACGGACATTTGTATGCATGCATGTATTCATGAGCTGGTATTACATTTAAAAGATGGTTTTTAAAGTCAATAGACACTAATATACAGCTTATGCAGGGGAGGGAGAGAGAGAAAGGGAGACACTGTGTGCACTCGGTTTGAACTCGAGCTGAATCACACTCAGAAGCCTCCTACACTTCCTCCCCTTCTTTTGTTAGTTTGTATTATTTATTCATTTGAATGATGTTCATCTTCGCACATTCATCTAACAATTAGGACTTAAAGATTGAACATGGTGCAATATAGGACCTTCAATCCTACTGAAATGACATTGGGGGATTTGAGATGGATTCTCTTCTTTCTTTTCTCTCCTCTCCACCCCTAAAGGCTCGAAGGTGGATGTTGTGTCTGTGGTTTTAGGAGGTCAGGATTGTTTTCCTCGAATCTTTGGTTCCGAGTGCAGTCCTGGGAGCTCTAATGGCTTGTTCACACTTTCTGCTTTGCATTATGTCCTAACTGCAAATACCGAGGGGCCATGTCACAGAGAGAGCCCTCCTGAAGCACTTAACAATGTAACCTACATAAACTCGAGCATGGACCGGAACATGTATACGTAAACACTAAAGCATGGACATAAAGTGAACACACGCTCCAACACTCCACTGACAGGACACAGGGGGCTCTTAGCTCAAGGGGGGGTCGCACAGGGGACGCTTTATTTGCTCTCAGACTACACCACCCACAGAGCTCAGTCTGCGTACAGTACTGATTCCAAAGTACAGAGGAGGGAGAAAGAAAGAAGGATGAGTGCAGAGCAAATGAGAAGGCCTAAAGAAACAGATTTTGCCTCATAGTTCATCTTCATCTGGGCGCCCTGTCCCAAACCCCAGTTCATGAAATAAGTCCTGCTGAAAATCAATGGCAGTCCGAGCCGTGTAAAGGTCAGCCATTCAGCAGCGCTGGCCTTGGTGGACCAGTCAAGCCCGGGCTTGTACTGTGAAGCTCAGCTAAGTAGAATTAATGGGGGGATCGATTATTCTGCACACAACTTCAATTGAACTAAGCAGAGAATCATTTTAAGGCAGGAACTGTACCATGACAGAGAATGAGATGCATTTGCCACATAGCCAAACCCCAAAACTCATTTAGCAAGCACAAAGTAAGGGGTGGGAATAAAAAGAGATTTTTAAATAAAATATATCACACTCTCCCTCTGTCTGTCTTCATCTCCGGTTCCTCCCTTCTGACCCTTTCTTTTTCACTTCACCTTCTGTACAGTTCCTCCTGATAATCCCCTGGGACCCAACTCAGATTTGATACATTAAAGCACTTATCCTCTTTTCTCTTTCCTCCCCCTTCACTCCCTTTCCACCTTTTTTTTTTGTATTACGTGTCACCTCCGGCAGCTCATTCTTCTTGTGTTTTTCCCCTTGTTTAAAACAAAATCAATATGGAACCGGAGGAGACAAATCAACGTATGGTGGCACTGTGGGGATGGAGGCCAGCAGGCTCCCACCTCGCTGGTCACATGTTCCTCGCTACATGGGATGGCGGAGGGGCAGATTATAAGTGAAGGAAGGAAGGGCGGATGGGTGGAAGTAAAGATGTAGGGTTTGACTTATGGAAGGATGAATTGATAGGAGACCAAAGGGCTGGAAAGGGATAAAAGGGAGCTGGTGAGGGATGGAACAACGCTCCTACCAGGGGGGCATATGGAAGGAGAGATTATTAGAGAGAGGGATGAGAAGGAGAGGAGAAGAGTGGGCAGCAATGGGGGTTGGGGGTGCGTATCATGGAAAGATTCTGCTCCAGTGACTAGGGTGCAGAACGGGAGCCCTCATCTATAATGTATATCATGGATCCGTGAGAGATTTTCATACATATGAAATGGAGCAGCACCAGGAAGTGTCTCGCTGCCCCAGCGGAGTATCGCCTGTGGGGGCAATTTCAATATTCTGTTCTGTTTGTACTTTCATACTGTTAATTCACATACACCGCTGTGTTCCTTATAGCATCGTTTCATACTGTGTAAGTCAAAACGGATTAAAAGATTCCATGAATTTATGTAAACACATTAAATTCACAACGGGAGGAACGTTATTCGTTTATTTAACCTCTTAAAGAGTCCATGCTTTATACTCATACCATAAAAAAACAAGCCATATCAAAATAGAAAAGTTAAACACTTAAAAGTTGATGAAACACAGCAGACAATATATGATATATACCATCCCTTGTCTCTTCCCTTTCTTTCTAAACAACTTGGACAGCCAACAAAGGCATCATGTGGGAATCAGGGACAAAAATAAATAAATAAACATGACAAGTGGCCACTTAGCCATAGCCTCCCTCATTGAAACCTGATGAGGACCCTGTCTCGCCTAACTTCAACAAACGCTAAGTGACATGCATAAGTGGGTTCAGGTTGCGCATCCGGGGTAATTCAGTAAAAATACAAATGAGACTGGCTGGGAAAACAGATCACTATGCACTCATTCAAAATAGAAGGAGAGAGAGCCAGGGTGTGACAGAAAGACTTTAATTTCTTTTCGCCGTCCTTCAGAGGGTTCTCTCGGCCTCGCATCGACCGTCTGGCACGCACACACACACACACACACACACACACACACA
>NW_011335543.1:379653-385955 GCF_000735185.1 Notothenia coriiceps | reverse complement strand
CACACACACACACACACGCCCTTGCCCAGCCATAAACAGCAGTATATAGACCCGGTGATTTCCCTCATTGGGAATCGATAACAAATAACCTCACTTTTCACTGGCCATTATGGTCTGTGTCGGCCATAGGCAGTCGTCTTTATCTGCACAGCGGTGTCGCGCCTGACCTTGACTCCTCCGCTCTCCTCTCTCTCTCCGCTCCCCAGGTAGATTTCAAGCAGAGGGTTCGGTCCTGGTTTTTTGGAGAGGTTCAAATTGAGCCCTATGGGAGTGAGGAGCGGGGAGCAGCCATCTCCCATGACAGATCAATGGTAGGTCTCACCACAGGGCAGGGGGCCAGAGCCTCGCACAACCTGCTAATAGAATCCCAATGTCATTGCTGACACTACATCGCCGGGGCTGCTGGAGGTTAGCCTGAGGTAGGACAGTAGGACGGCTAGCTTCAAAATGCCTTCACATTCCTCTGCCGTGTACTGGGTGTGGGTGGGATACATACAAAACATACACTTAGAGACTGAGAAACAAAAACATGCTGGGAAATATTGATGAGAATTTTCCAAAATATGGTGGTATAGCTTAGCCACATTTGAGCTCTTAAAATTGGTTTTATAAGGCTTTTTAAAATGTACAGCAGTCCACACAGCTGTTGTTTGCTTCCTTCCTCTTCTTCCAACTCCTCAGTCCCTCGTTTAAAGTAGACTCTTAAACTCCTTTCCCTCGCATTTTTGGAATTCTCTTCTTTTTTCTCTCAGTTGAAAGATATAGTGGCAATTGTAGGCCTTCATTAACACCCCAGACATCCTGCAGCAGTGTGGAGCAGTGAAACCCATGATTCATAGCACAAATCGTTTCATGTTCCACTTGTAGACAGGCTGCAGAGGCTGTTAAGCCACTATCACACACACACACACACACACACACACACACACACACACACACACACACACACACACACACACGTATGAGTGAGCGATGCGTGCAGCCAACATTTTGGTCACCAGAGGAAACGTGTCTCAGAGAGTCTTAAGAGCTCCTGATGAAGATGAAGAGAGGATTTAGACCTTTGCATATTTCACTCCCACTTTTACTCTCTCTCTGCTCTACTGTGTGTCACAAATACCCGGAATATATATGCATAGGACTTTAGAGTTTTCTGCTGCTTATCTTTTAGTGGATTTTCTCTACAACACCAACACTAAAGTTTGGAGTTTGAGACACAAGTGTCAGAAAATTGGTGGCAGGCTTAAATGTCCATTTCAAACCCATAGCTTAAAGGTGGGGTAGGTCATTTTGGAGAAACCAGCTCGAGTGCGCTAGAATTTGAAAATACACAGCCGGAACAAATCTGCCACTTCCTTACAGAGCCCCTCCTCCAACACACACGAACGCGCACATGACCAATGAGGGCACGAGATAAGTTTGTGCACAGATGGAAGGCTGACAGGCAGGTAGGCCATCCAGTTACTTTAGTGCTTTTTACAGCACTAGGGCTTCCACAGATGACATTTTTTAATGGATTTTTTGTCAAAGCACTTCAGATATTCATTGATATCGGGATGTTAAGAGCATTCAATGGAATATAACAAAAAGTGTATCTCGAGCCGGTTTCTCAAACTTACCTACCCCACCTTTAACTGGCATTGCTGATAAATATAACAGCTCTGGGCATGTAATATGAAGTTGTAAAAATGGTGTCTTCCCTAACACTAAGTCCATTTCCTCTAATAACTTTAATTACTCATTGACCCATCTAAGCCTACCCTCCTTCCTCCTGTCAGTGGGAGTCATGGCATTTGCAGTTTCATGGCCTGTCAGCCCCCGGGGGCATGGTGGAGATCCCCAGCAAACAGCTACTGTACGTTAATTAATTACCATGAAATGAGAGTAATATATTTTCAAGTGGCTGCATCCATTACACTCTGCCCGCCCTTTTTTCCCATGACTTCACCCAAACCCATATGGCCCTTACAGTAACCTCGTACGATGGAAATGAATGTGCACTGTCACTTCCCCTTAGGACAACAGCAGATGGAGAGTAAAGACTCAGATGAACACAGACATAGCTTAGCAGAACAATATATATATCGAGGGCGGCATATGATATAGCTATACCAATACTTCTGAATAATAATATCTCAACAACACTATAGCTCCCTGAGCATTTCTTTGGGCCAGGATTGATATTGGCTTTTTCCAATAATGGAGATGTGTATCTGCAAATACATCACAAACACTTCAGTTAAAGAAATGCTGAAAATATGTTTAAAAAAAAAAATTTAAAAAAAAAAAGATGAACCATTAAGGTTTTTACTTTCTAGAGCGTACTAAGTAAACATAAAGTCTCTAACTTAGTACAAATTATTTAAAAGTCTACTTTTAGTCTGCGATATGTTCAGATCTTTAGGCACGTGCATTCTTAGCTGTGTGGCTATCTGTATGCACAAATATAGATAACACCACTTTCAAGTCATTCATAAAAAAAATCAATATGGCATACTTTATAAATGGTATATGATGACAGCCAAGTGCATGAACTCTGCATTGGATGGATCTCATACAGAATGGTACAGTAGGTTCATTCCAGTCCTCACTGATGTAAAGTTAATTAAAAATAAACCAACATGTGTGAACACACATACTGTATATATGAATTCACAGACCAACACTAACACTAGGAAAGCAGAGAGGAGATGTGTGTGCTTCTGCTGCTGGCATTCGTTCTGTTAATGATCACAGAGGGTCAGCCTGCCTGCGATCCCTGTCCTACCATTAAACAAATAAAAACAACACTGATTACCAGGATGTTCACTGGATGCATCAATCTTGAGTAATTAGAGAGTGGTGTTTTGACTCTCTCCCCTTTTCTTTTCCTCTTTTCTGTCCCTTGCTTGTACCAAAGTCAGACAGCAGCGGCATACTGTTTTTAATGAACTAATAAGGGTGTGTGCTTGGCTAGCCAAGAATGAGACAGGAAAGAGACAAATAAGTAGGAAGGGAGGCTGCGTTACCAGCTAAATAAAGCATACAAACACTGCTGCCTTTCTCCATGAGGATGCTCTCTTTCTTATAATAGAAGGAAATACTACTATCTTTTGTGTGTGTGTGTGTGTGTGTGTGTGTGTGTGTGTGTGTGTGTGTGTGTGTTGTCGCCTGGAAAAGGACACAGCTGTCACATTAAGATCATGCTGGCCTGTAGTTTTACAATCTGCCTTGTAAAACTATGAGACCTAAAGTACTATCATACTTAATATAGTGTGCTTCTCTCTCTCTGTGTGTGTGTGTGTGTGTGTGTGTGTGTGTGTGTGTGTGTGTGTGTGTGTGTGTGTGTGTGTGTGTGTGTGTCTTCAGTGATGTCTAAATGGTCATATGAAGATGCTGGCAGGTCATATGGCTCAGGATTTAAATCCAAATGTTCGTGCCAACCAATAGCGTAAGAATGGAGCATGGGAATTGTGGGAAAATGGGAGGAAGAGGAGAAAAACTTTGTTGCCTTATTAGAAATGATGGTTTCCAAGATAGGTGGATTAGAAAACAAGGAAAAAGCATATACCTGGTGAAAGAAAAACAGAGAGCGTGGCACAGGGCGTTGCATCCAACATAAACGTGTGCCTGAGGGTGAGCTGGGTCGACGCCTTTACGCTGTGTTATTCCAAGATAGATATGCAAAGTCTACTGTGAGGTTTGTGTGCTATGCTAACCTGACTCAGTTGTTTCTGTGCTGCGCTGCGCTGTGATAAGCTGGCTATGTTGTTCCTTTGCTGCGCTGTCCTGGGTGGTGACAGCCTCAGCCCCTGACAGGTCCTTTAAATTCACCGCTGCCAATTAGAGTCACTCCAGACCGGGTGGTGGGTGCATGAAGGAGAAGGGGGGAGGCACAAAAACTAGCGGGACGATGGTTGCAGGGCTGACAGGCCTGATGTGGAGATGGAAATGCGGTAATTTGGAGTAATTCGGCAACTCGCTTGCGCTTGCCTTGCCTGCCTGTCTGTCTGTCCGCTGAAATAAATGGGGTCAGCAGCGTGTGATCGGCAACTTTCATTTATATGTAAATGACCCCATCGTTGCTGCAGCAGCTGCTGTGGAAGCTGCTAAGTCTGTACACACACTGAAACGCTGGGCCTGAGAGGGAAAGACAACCAGCGGCTGAATCCTGCCTTTAACTCTGTGTTGCCTTTTCGCTTAATCTTTCTTTCCCTGTCTTTCTGATTAACACAATATCAATCCTACTGCTAAGAATACCACAGAAACTTGGATCTGTTCCGCAGCTGTTCAATCCAAGATGCAGTGAAGGCACACATGTTAGGGCAAACTCCTTCTACATAATGTTATATATTTAACAGTAATGGTGCAATGACTGTTTGTTAAAATGAAGAACATTCTCAACTGGTATTTTCATGCTTTTAGAAACATTGGGTCATTGCCTGTGTTGATTGCGTCAGAAAAAAGTGATTTGACTTTGTCAGAAATGTTGTCATCACCCTAAAATGTGAAAACATTACGGTAAACCACATTTTCCAACGTCTACTTCATTCTGCGTTGCGGTGTAGTCTTACAATTTGAGCAGAAATGTAATTCGCAAATTGTCTTTGTTGCCGTCAGCGCAACACGTATGTAGGAACAACTAATAGTATCTATTCATTATTAATAATTTAATTGTTGATTCATTTTTTCGTTTTCTTTGAAACGTAATTTAGTAGAGCCCAAAGTGATATCATACAATACCCAAATATACTCCATTTATAATACCACTAGACAAATGATGAGGCACAACCGCACACTCTTGAGAAAGTGGACAAAGTGAATAATTGACATTTTCGTTTAAAAATCAAACAATCAATCCGTTATCAAATGAGTTGATTTATTATATGTGAATCACCTAATTAATCAACTCATTCGTTGGTTAGTCTAATTTGTATCGTTTGCAATCAGCGTTTTCTATATATATTTTATAAGTGAATGCTATCGACTGTGCTTTTGAGGCCGGGATGCCTTCCTGAGATATACTGCAGAGGAGTAGAATAGTGTAGCAGTGAAAACAGTGGAGCGGATCAGATAGTGTATTGTGGGCCTGGAGGTGTGTTCGCTTCATTACCTAGCTAGCCATTGTGCTGATGCAGAACCGGGGTCCTGTAAATTCCTGCCTGCTTGTGACACCATAGATAATTACACTTCCATAAATAATGGAGTGTGCCTTGCCCACTTCCTACAGAACTCTCCTAATGAGATTAATATACAGAGAACAGCTGAAAACACTTGGCAAGTCAATCTTAAACCTTTTTTTTCTTAAAGTTAAAGACATAATCCACCCTGAATTAACAATGCTATAAACAGCTATTGGCAGTGTGTTATCTACTCCTGAGGTAATGCAATCTCGTTTAAAACAAATAGGATTAAGGTTATGTGATTAAGGGGGGCATGTTATTCACACCGTTTCTCATATTTAAGGGTTTAAGGTAAGCAATAAGGAAAGGGTTCATTTGAAGCAGCTAAAATATATGTTTCTCTTGAGTTTCACAAGTATTTCTTGAAATTGAAGAAACTATATTCTCCTATATTTCATTGTTCGGATGTGGATTTTACTTCTTATTCTTAAAGGTGGGGTAGGTAAGTTTGAGAAACCGGCTCGAGATACACTTTTTGTTATATTCCATGGCATGCTCTTAACATCCCGATAGCAATGAATATCTTAAGTGCTTTAATCCATAAAAAAATTTCATCTGTGGAAGCCGTACTACTGTAAAAAGCATGACCAATCATTTTAGGCCGGCTAAAATGATTGGATGGCCTACCTACCTGTCAGCCTTCCATCTGTGCACAAACTCACCTCGTGCCCTCATTGGTCATATGCGCGTTCATGTGTGTTGTATTTTCAAATTCTAGCGCACTCGAGCTGGTTTCTCCAAAATTACCTACTCCACCTTTGAGGATTAATTGACCAAATGTTGACAGTGTTACATCATAATGAGATTTTATTGAGTGCTTTTACAATGACGTTCAATGGGAGAGAAGCTCTCGAAAACATCAATGAGAATCTGCAGGTTTTGGCGTCAGTCCTTCAGAATAAAAACACAAAAGGATTATTCCGCCATCTTTGCATTTAAACAGCAAAATCCTTTTCCAAATACAGAGACATATTATCTCCCAACAGTTATTTATACACTGTGATGCAATGTGATGTGTGTTTTGAATGTGGAATATCTTTTTTCATCTGGATTGAGGGCTGGCACCATTTCTATTTATGCCTATATGCATAAACAGCTTCCTTTAAGAGTATCTCATCACACAGAGTGATCCCCCCCCAC
>NW_011335543.1:367433-379629 GCF_000735185.1 Notothenia coriiceps | reverse complement strand
TACAAACCTCAAGGACTTCTCATTAGCTCTCTAATTGGCAGTCCTGGAAACAGTAAAGTGAACTTTTATGTATAGTGCGGCCCCGCTTTTTATATTTCGCAAAGCGTGCGAGTCATGTTTATTTGTCATAACTAATTCATGAATAAGATGCCTTTGATGATGCATTGATTTCATTATCAAAATCTTTAAGATATCTTTCATCTAGTCTTTTTATACGTGTAGTCTTGGAAGCTGAAATGTGTGGGAAGATCTAATTTGGGTCTCTGGACTGAACTGTTTATGGATTAAAGTTGAGTAAATAATTAATGTGTTGAAATAGTTCCATCTGCTATATATGTGAAGGATGGCAAGAATATAGAGGGGAGTCTCTGTTATGAAAATGAAATACCTTTTAATAAATGTAATTCTTCTTCAACTCCTTGTTTTCCTTTCGGAGTGATAGATTTTAACGTGCCACACAGTCTGGCCCTTTAGTCCCAGGCCCATGTGATCCAGAGGACCTGATCGATGGGATCATCTTCGCAGCCAACTACCTGGGCTCCACCCAGCTGCTGTCGGATAAGACACCGTCCAAGAACATCCGCATGATGCAGGCACAGGAGGCGGTCAGCCGCATCAAGGTGAACACACACACACACACACACACACACACACACGGTTTCATATGAACAAAATGCATACTGCCATGGTCTATAGAGATATCATTTCTGTTATCTGTTATCCATTGTTATCACGCAAGGTTACATTAACTCATTACAAGATATGTGAATTTGAAACCAGAAAGTTGAGTTAAGAGTAAAAACACCAGTCTGAATCAGTGCATGCTACCACCACCAGCGCATCGATTAAATATGGAAATGTTGTTTTTAGACATTTAATATTCCCAGGACAAATCAATGTGTGAAAAACCTCCTGGGGCTAAAAGGCAGGCGCGTGAAACACGTATAGTGTTATTTATCATATGATTATTCCACATCAGCATCACCCTTTAAAGGTAACACGTTTAATATGTGAAGCTGATGTGCATTTCCAATGATGATCTTTTACTTTAGCCTGTTTATTGCTGTCCAGAAGCATACACACTTCTGTATATTTCCATATAACGGAATACAGTACACGGCTGTGTAGTCTACACACACCTCATGTACTCCATAATTACACCACACAGTGGAACTATTAACACAATAAACAGAGCTTCAAAAGAGAATAGGGATGGAGTGAGGGGGAGATAAAGTCAAACCCACAGCTCCCCGGTATCCCATCACTGGCTTAGGTAATATCGATGGAGGAAATAGTTCCACTGATTGTCTGAACGCTCAACCACAGTGTCTGGCTGTGGAGAGGAAATAAAGAGAGGGCCTAATTAAAATTTCAGGGGTACCAGCTGGGTGTCTGATCCCCCCCTCCCGGTGTCTTTGTGTCTGGATTGAGACACTCACCTTGAGTTCTTCGTTTATTAACCTTGACAGAAACAAATCTGCATCTTCACTCACGGTGCCACAAAGCGCGGATAATGGGGCTAGTAGGCAAACATACAGTACATGCACAAAGCCCCCCATGTGTCTACACGAAGCCTTGAACACACGCATACCAATGTACACATTTACACACAAGCATTTACTTGATAGCACCCCACACTCTCATGAACCCACACACAGACAAAAACACACATACACACACAGAGACACACACACACCCTGTAGGCCCATACAAGGCCGTTCTTTAATGAACAGCTTAATGGGCAAAGAAAGATACAAGAAAGCTGTCTGGGAGGAGTGTTTGTAGTGAGGTGATCAAATACACTCTGCGATGATACTGTATCCTTAGCGTTAACAGTTATAATGATGCGCCAGGTTCATTTTCCACAAATTAAAGCATCGTTTCGCCACTAGAACAACATCCAGTGGCCAACGGAGGAGACTTTCTTCATCATGCATCCATTGCAAATGCAGATTAAAAATATTTTAATGTCTCTTTGTTTTTCTATTGAGCTTTTAGCTTCCTATTTCACAGCTATTCTATCTATATCTATCTATGACTGATTTTAAATGGCATTTTCTAAATGTCTTTCATTTTTTGTAAAGCACTTTGAATTGCCTTGTGTTGAAAGGTGCTATATAAATAAACTTGCCTTGCCTATAAGTGGAAAAGAAAAGCTGATTTGCAAAAATGATTACGTGGCAAGCAGTACAATATCTGTCTCTGTGTCCATGCATGTATGTGTGTGTTGAAATGTGTGTGTGATGTTCCCCAAAGAGTTGCTAAATTGAGGGCCGCATCTTCATTTGGCCAGCCGGATGGCGACCTTGCAGCCTCTCTGTGAGCCTTGCGACTGCCTAATGAAGACTTCAGGGCCACGCAAACAAATTCAAATAAATTGCTGTGCTGTGACTGAAAAGTACCCCACACAAGCACAGAGAGAGGAACACCTTCACACACAATAACCACACACAAAGCAGATTTATATTAGCACACACACACACACACACACACACACACACACACACACACACACACACACACACACACACACACACACACACACACGTCTTTGTTTCAATGCTTTTTGCTGTGGAGGTTTAGGTTATTCCAGGAAGAGAGGAGACCCCACAGGGCTGCCTGACAGCTCGTGTAAATCAAATGTCATAGAAAGATCTAATGGCGCTGCATGGACCTGATCTACAGTGCTGTAGTGTGCTGACAGTTGCATGTTCTATGTGCACACACACATATGTAGCCAAACACCAATGCACAAGCACAAGCGTGTATGTCAGGGCGTCTCAAACTCCGGACCAAGGTGCAAATCAATCCGGACCGAACCCTGTGTCCCATTATTAAAAAAAAAAAATAATAATAATTATTAAAAAAGAAAAAAGAAAGAGTTTCTTATTCTGATGTAAATTAAAGTGGACCTATTATGCTATATTTGAAACCTATATTGTAGGGCCATACCTATACAAAACATGTCTGTGAAGTTTTTTGCTTAAAATACCAAACAGTTCCCCCATTGTAGCCATGCCTCATACTGCTCATACCCCTCTTTTGCAGCCCTGTTAGAGAAATGCAGATTTTGGGTCCTTAGCTTGAAAAAAAGGCGGAGCTAATGCCTGATCAGAATTCTACCGGAGATAAAGTTAAATTCTGCTGTGATAAAACGCCATCCTTTTTAAACCACATCAAAGATTATTTCTGAAACAGTATGGAGCTCAAATGCTTTTTCTCTTGCGGGTTTATCACAAGGTGAGTTCCTTTTTTTATTTCCTGCTTCCACATGTGCTCTACAGTACAGGTTAGCTCTGAGTGTTAGCGAGGCTTGCTAATGTAAACAAAGACGAGATTACGTCCAAAACAGTCAGGCATTGTTTCTGATAGCAATTTTCTGTGGGTCCGCCGCCGATTTGACATCAGGTCGGCAGCAAATCCGTATCCGCTCGTTGTACCCCTGTTTTTAAAAGATTTGGGTTCGGAGGAAAAGAGAGTTTTTTTACTTTACTGGCATTGATTCGGACCATTGACCTTGTATAAAAGTCACAAGTGGACCTTTAACAAAAAGGTTTGAGTGCCCCTGGTGCATGTGTACGCTAATGCAGTACATACAGTAAAGTTAAACAATGGTCGTTTGCCCTGTTCTGAATTTGTCTTATTATATAATACAAAACACAAACTTACACAAATGTACACAAACATACATACAATACAGGATGAGTGAATTTCCTTTTTCTAAATATGAAATATGTTCAGCTAAAACACTAATTTATGCAGCTCTACTTTACTCCATCTGTTTTGTAGAAACAGATACATTGCAGTTATTTCTTTCTTATTATAAGTCCATTAATCCTTTACAGCTTATTTTCCCCAGAACAAGACAAATCCTCCATCTATCTGAGGTCATTCATTTGAATTTCCCCTGCAGTTTTACCTGTTTCAAGGATCCTCTTCGGAAAATTAGCAATAACACGTGAAAGGGAAGGTCAGTGCAATCAAGATTAGAATTGCCTTTTAATAACTTTTACTTTATCAACAGAAATATGACGTAAGGGATAGCAGAGAACTACAATGAATGTCTAGTGGTGTTTTCGTTCCCAGCACAGAGCATCTGAAAGAACACTTGCATCTAAAAAAAAGAGGGAAAACATGTTTGCATCTTTACTTTCATTGAAGCGAATCGATGAAAGCGCAGGAACCACTGCTGGCACTGTTGTGTTTAGGATGAAAAACATATCTCTTCTTTTCTGCTCCATTAAAACCTGTTCTTCTCTCCTGTGCCCTATTACCGCCCAACCTCCTTTGTTCTGCTGTGTACCATCAAAGATATTTCCCTGCCGTGCGTAAAAGACTACCTAACCATTAAAAATAATAACTTGTTAGTATACTGTGACACTTCTACCAGAACACACCAAGAACACCGTTTGAAAGTAAGCAACAGGGAATCACTGCTAGGGAGGACGGGCTAATACAACATGTTAGCATCATGTACTTTAGCTCTTATATTGAGTCAGTGTAAGAGTGTGAACGGGATTTGGAAAAGGATTATGGAACGTGCCCAAAAAAGCTTAGGCTGAACTATTGAGTGAGATGTGGTTTAATGCATCATTAAGTACACCGACTGATTTTTTTATATGCAAATCAGGATATGATACATTTTACATTACATTTAAGTCTCACGGCCCGTCTACACTACAGGCATCGAAAAATGCTTTCAACGCTTCGCCCATTCACTTGAATGGGGTGACGTAGAAGATTTTGAATCTTCGCCGAACTGCATTGTGGGGAGCATGGCATGGCTTTGCAAGCATCACGAGCATCTATCGGCATCAAAAGTTGAGGCTTGGCATCAGCCAATCAAATCCCGTTTATGCAAATCCCGCCAGTGCAAGCGCAGCCAATCAAACCGCGTGCAAGCTGGGAGAGCCAGACCGCAGTTCATTTCCTCATATTCCAAACGAGATATTACGGTAGCAAATCACCCGGTTCTTTACGACCAGAACTATTTACCGGGATACAAACCGGAGGAACCAGGCATGGAGGGAGGTGGCAGAGACAGTGGGTGAAACTGGTAGGTTTTTCGCCTGTTTGGAGAGTTTATATCCAGTTTACTTAGTTTTAACATTGCTATTGCTTTGTATGTCGGGGGCGGGAGATTCATCTGATTGGTTGTTGGTCGCGTTGCTCGCAAAAAATCGCCAAGCTTCAGACACGCCCAGCTTCAAGATTTTTTGATGCCTGTAGTGTAGACGGGCCGTCAGTGTGAATTACATTTCCACTGTTCTCTGTTACAGCTGTGCTTTATATATATGAAGCTGCAAGATGGCTGGCTGTCATTAAGACTAATAATACAAGTAAGAGAGAAAAGAGACTTGAAAGCTTTCCGGTTCAGAAGTTCAAGTTACATTTCTAATTCCCCCCATCTGCCATGTGCACACTTAGGCTCATCAGGCTTCAGTCTAGACAACTGATTTGACAGAGGAACCAAGCACATAACGCGATGACCTGTAGGCTCTACACCCAGGCCATAAATATGTATAGAGAAGCCGGCGGGCCAAGGAGAGTCATCCCAACCTTGTGGAGTACAATATCCTTTAGTCAGACAATCTTGTTCTTCATTATTTTTGATGATAGTTACAGCTGCAGGTCTCGTGTTGTATTGTAAAAAAAATAATGAAAAAATTAAATTAAAGTCTTCTGAAAAGTTTGCTGATTGCAGCGGAGGCTAATGACACTGACGAGGGGGGAGAAAGCCACTCTAGAGGCGTTTGGAGATGTGAGATGAAACATTTTGGGTGAGGCGGGTGAGTATGGATGATAATGAAGTATGAGTACATGGAGCTGGTCTGCTTTCAATGGGGCTGTACTTGTTACTTATATACATATTGATAAAATCGACAAAAGTTCCCATCTAAGTTATCGATTCACACAATCCAGATTGAAAGAATCAGCACAACAACAAACGAGGCGAGTGGCCTAAGGCAAGTTTGTCGCCCGCCTCGAATGTCCTAAGACGGAAAGTGTGTGCACGTAAAATGGCGGATAAACAGTAACAGTAAAAAGCCTGTTGGAATTTGTTATGACGGTCCTGGACAACTTTCGGTCAAACCGCTTCGACCAAAACGGCCGCCCGTGTCCTTTTTCACCAGTACATAAAAAAATGCAAGTACACTAGCCGAGAGGACTAGTGCCGGAAATACGCTCTCCGTGGCTAGCTACCCGTTCAGAATAACAGTTGGATTGTATTCGATGTCTCATTTAATAAACAGCAAACTTTTGTAAAGAAATCCAGTGCCCGAAGAGGTTGTTACGGTTTGTTAATTAAATGTCGTAGTCGTCTTGGTCTCATAATTGGTTACCGCCTCTGCAACTTTATAGCCGCTATTGCTACCGCCCCCCGCCCCCGCTCCGAACCTAGCCTCCGTAAGGATCGTAACATGTAACAAAGAAAAGAATTCACGACCGATGCACAACTACTCACAGTCGACCTTACGTGGGTGTGTCGAAAACCTTTGCTAAAAACCTGTCCTAAAAAAGGTCACATAGGCCTTCTCCAACTCAACCACTTGCGTCGCGTTAATCGCTAAGACAAAATTTTTTAGTTCTGTTTCTACTCAACGAAGTTGGGATCCACGCTCACTCGCACGCGGTGTTCTCCTTTGAGGTGTCGGTAGGTGAGCCTAGAGTTGTGTACTTGTAAGAAGAAAATGTTAATTTTCTGTAGCTGACTACGGACTGACTGAAAAAAAGTTCCAAGTGACCCGGTCCACTTCCTGGGTCAACTAGTCACAAGTGTAACGATGCCGAAAGGACAGGGTAAAGACTGGGTTCCAGAAGGAGAACGTATAGGGACGGAAAGACGATAATGTGGAAAAGCGGATTTTGTATTTGTGCAGGAGTTAAGGCCCTTTTTTTTGGGTAGTTTTGGAAAGCCAAAAGACGAAGATTTGTTGTTCGATACAAAAGGACTGTTTCGGTCCTGCGGAAGAACACCAGCCAAGCTACATCCTCTCACCGTCCCCCTTGGGTGATCGAACGACAAAAAACCGAACCTCTTTCGGTAACTTACATACTTTTTCTGTCTTCTGGAGGCCTGTCTTTTGTTTGGTAACAATTTTTTTCCTCTAATGCGTCAACCCCTCCCTCTCTTCACCCACCTCTTCCACCTCTTTTTTCATATAACCGACCCGGTCCTATCACCTGTAAAATGCTCACTGTCTTGTCATGCAGAACCAACGAGAAACGATTTATAATTTGTCAGACAGAAGACCAACCCACAGAAGACAAAGACGGTTCCGGTGGTGTCTAGGGACTGCGTTTCTTTAACGGTCCACAATAGTCTTGTTAACAAGATCGTAATTCGAAGTGTTTGGAAAGTGGGTGGTGGTTGGGTGGACTAAAGGAGTTCGGACGGTAAGGAGGTACGCCCACCGAAAACGAGTCCCTGGTTCAAAACGAGAACTATTTACCTCTGATTTGACGCCACATTACTGAAAAAACAGCATTAGTTGACCACAGTTTTCATTCGTACCAAGGGGACACCTGTTACACAAAACAATAAGGACGCCCAGGACCGAGTTGATTCTCTCCAATCTCTCTATCCCTTTGGTCTCCTGACTTGGACTCCCGATTACACGGTTTTCCCTTCCGAACTTCCCATCCGGCCTGAACGTTTAAATCCGAAAACTTAATTGTCAGGGAAATTCTCGCCTACAGGAACCATTTCTTGAGTAAATAAATATTACTAAATACCTTTGGGGAAGGAAGACAAAAGGCAAGACAGTAACCGACTGAAAAAAAACCGTCCGGAATAATGGAAGAAGAACACAAAGAAGTGCGGCAAAAATAAAAAGAACAAGGGAGGGTGGGAAGAAGGCCGGGAAGAGAGAAGGTAAGAAACAGTCTTGGTTCGGATAGTCTCTTTCCCAGCCATTGGAGTTCCAGTCCAAAAGGTATTTTTCTTCAAGTCTTTACCCGCATACGTTACTGGACGTAAGTATCCCAGTCGGACTGAAGTAATTTGGTGTTAAATGTGGCTCCAACGACCGCCGGCCCCATTTGAACGCACTGACGAAAAATTTTTTGGGTAAAGAATGGCACATAAGAGACATTTTTGGGTGATTTTACTAAAAAAAAAGGGTTTTTGTTGTTTTTACCGTCGTTTTTCGAAGGTAATCCTGCTGACAGATTTTTTGTGGAGGAAAGTTCACCGACGGTGCAAGTGAAACGGTTTTTGTTTGCTCCCGTGGTTTTTTCTTAATAACGTCCATCTCCGGTTGTGTTTCTCGGTTTTAAACTATACATCGTCTTACCACGCGGCCCTTTCTCTTGCTCGACATTAATGTCAGTTCGTCGTAATGGCAAAAAATCCTCTTAAACCGCAACCGTTTTCAAAGTCTCTGTTACGAGCTGAATTTGAATTATTTTATTTTTTTGTTTCGAATTCGATTTAAGATTATACACCTTCGAAAGTCTCCTCTACCCCGATCCTCCCTTCTTAATAAACATGTACGAACTTTTCCGTTAACCTCCCTAATTCACTTTTTCCGTTCTTGTCCTTCTCTCTTTTTCGTCGTTGTAATGGTATTTTTCGTATCGTTCGACAAGTTTTCGGCCTTGTCTCGCCTTCTTCCTTTTCTCACCTACTCCCCCTTACTCTTTCTCTCTCAACGCCCTTCTGCAACCTTCTGACATAAATCGTCCTTAAACTTTTAAATGAACTCACCGTACCTCGTCTTTCGTTTCTTCTCTTCTCTCTTTCTCTTAACCTCTCTTCTTATCTGTGCACTAAAAAGTAAAATCCGGCCCCACGTTCGTAAAAACAGGAGACAGTAGAAATTAGACCCCAACCTTGGCCGTAAACAGAGAATAAGCTCCGCTACAAATCCGCTCCATTCGTCCGTTTGTTGTGGTTGTGTGGTTGTGTGTTTGTGTTGTTTTGTTGTGTGTTGTGTGTTGTGTTGTGTGGTGTGTTTGTTTGTTGGTGTGTTGATCCTCCCGTCATGTATAGTTCAAACAGCCAAAAAGAGTAAAATTTTGACAAAAAGACTCCGACATTTACTCAGACCTGCGTTTTCTACTGGGCCACGACAAATCCCTAGGCAGTGAATAAGTATCTCGTTCACTTGGGCCCACGAAAGTCACGTGGTCCAACCACCGGCAACTTGCGTACCGGAGTAAAAGGTAAAAGACCGCCTGAAAAATTTCGTGAATCCGGCAACATACGGGCCTCCCGACATTACCAACGCGCAAATAACCTCGCCCTCGTTCGTTAAGTCACACACTTTGGCCTTTCCGTGATACTTTGAGTGTAAGAAGTGACGAGATTTTTAACTTGGTCCTGGGGTGCCATGATTACCGGAAGGTTGTCAGGTAGACTTCTAACGAAACCAGAAATAAATGACCTGAATCGTGACAGACCCATTGACTAAAAACGACGAAAGTAGACCGGTTCACACCGGTGTTCCTCGTTTTCGGGATGAACTAGTGGTGGGGGGGGGGGGAGAATTTTTACTATCGGTAATTATACTTTTTCGGTTCATAGAGGGAAGAGAAATTCGGTGGATTAGTTTTTGAAAATAAGTCCTTAACGTGTCGAACATCAAGTACATAATACGTTCGAAATTAACGAATGAAGTATCAGTAAATATTTCTTCAACCGGCCGGAAGACTATCGCTACTAACCGTCCTCCTAAACTTCCACGCAGTCTCTGCCCTCCCCGTGCTTGTAAGTGGACAAGTAGAGGATGTTAGATACAGGAAGTTTTCCCAAAAAATAAAAGGGATACACGCCGGTATAGTTATTACAGTTTTGCTCCTCCGGGTGAACCAGATTTTTTGCATTAATCAATTTCGGCCCACGAAAAGTACCACTCGCACCTGAAAAGTTAAAGTTCTTTTCAAAAACTCCAAAACGACCCAGGACGGAGACAATCTTTTCTAATATACTTTATAAACAAACCGGTGCCGAGCTCAACCGTAATTTAAGAGGAGCAACAAAATAGTAAAAAGCCGACTAAAATAAGAGTTGGAAGCGAATAATAAACTAAATTTAATGTGGAGTTTTAGGGTTACGTTTTTTGGAACAAACGAGAATTTTCCAGACCTTCTTCGCCGCCACCTTCCCTTTGTTCCCCTCTCCTACCCCGCTTCCGCCTCAACAAATCCCATATTTGGCGTACTGAGGTCTGTTTTTTTACCGGAATGAAGAAGGTATTCCTTGTATGTGACACGGGGGAGGAAAATTCCAATTCGTTCGCAAGGGGTACAGCCTGTTTTTTGGTTTTTGTGGTCCGAAATTGTTTTGTTAACCGACACCTACCAGTCATTTTAGTCGGAGTCGTTCCTAAGGGTTTTGCGCAAGAGATTTTTTGGGACGCCGTTTACTTAGACGTTTCAGACAGCGCCGGAGGGTGACTAAGTTTGGTATTTTTATAGCCCGGTCAAATTAATCCGTCATTAACAACGAGTTACACGAAGAGGAAAAAAATACGAACGGTACTTAAGCCGGTATTTCTCCCCGGTCACCACTCCCTCCCGGCGACCTCTCTCGTGGCTTGCAAGTAAACGATATTGTTAGTCCGGTAAGGTCCAGATGATATACCGGCTCCAGTTAATATAAAAGAAAAAACTTCCACCTCGCCTTTTCCGGGTGGGGGGAACGACACAAAAGGGACCTTTCTGGCCCGTCAGTTGAAAATGATCGAACACAACCGTTAAAGTGGAAGTGCCAACATAGTATTTATTTCAGTCTCTAATTGTATGAACCTGTTTAGATTTAAGTTCCGAATTTTGAAGTCAAATTCTTTTTTTTTTGAAGTTTTACAACGTTTTGAGCTAAACTTCTCATTCGCATAAAATCCACTTTTCCTATGTTTCCGTGTGGTTGCATCCTCGTCTCAACTTCTAAACTCGTAAGTACCAGCACAAGTGGAGATTTTTGGAAAGCGAGGCAAACTTGAAAAAACAACATCTTCGTGGTTTTTGAAGGTTCTGTTTCCTAAGAAGACATGTATAACGACTTTATGTCGTCAACTCCCGACTCTCTAATGTCGCCTCCTATATCTCGCCTTGACGTCCCTTAATTACACGAAGAAGTAAAAGGAGACACTTAACTTTACTCACACCCTGTTTTCCAAGTAAGTCCAAGTGTTTGAATTCTCTCCCTTGTAACGAAATAAGAAAAGGGTACCGCCCCTACATTTTCCCTGCTAAACTGCCACTAAAAACAAACACACACAGACGGACACACACCGAATTGAACTTAAGGTTACATACTCGTACGTGTTTATACGAAGGTGTAACCTCCTAGTGGGACGAACGTAAAGAGGTACGACGGATACGAATAAGGACTCCCATCGAGAATATAACCATTAAAGTTACAACAAACACACGTACACCGGTGCAGTACGGTGTCCCGATTTCAAACACTGAACACCACACACACACACGACACACACCACACACACAACACACACACCCACACACCACACACACCACACACACACACAAACCACACACACACACACCACACACACAACACACACACACAACACACACACACACACACCACAAACACACAACACCACACACAAACACACACTTCAGTCCAGGGACAAAACGGCAAACGAAACGGGTCCGGTTCGTTCGCGGGTTTGTTTCGTCGCTTCCTCTAACAACTGTCACACCGAAGGAATCCGGAAGCCCGGTGTTTCCGACCTCCGGCTCTGTTTTGTTGGGGCGTTGACTTGGAAAAGTTGGCTAGTGGTGAACGTCGTTATGTGGTTGTTTGTGTAAAGGTGGTAAAATTTGGTTTTGTGGTGTTGAGGTGTAAGCGTGTTTTTTGATGTGTTTTCTTAAAGGATAGCTGAACCGTACCCCAGATACAAATAACGTCGATTTCGTAACTTGATATAACCTTACAATTTCATACAAATTGTAGCAACCGCCCTGTTTTGTTAAATTCCCGTGTTTTTACTGTGGTTGGTGTTGTGTGTGGGTGTGTGTGTTGTTGTGTGTGTTTGTTGGTGGTTTGTGTGTTGTGTGTGGTTGGTTTTGTTTGGTGTTGGTGTTGACAGTAAAAAGGTTGGATGGTGGTGGCGGATGAAAAGGAAGGAAGAAGTCACTTCAAGTCTTTCCAATAAGTCCCGTCCCCGCGAACACTAAGTTGGTCGTCACCATTTCGACGACCGAACTAACCCGTTCGGAAGAA
>NW_011335543.1:350306-367388 GCF_000735185.1 Notothenia coriiceps | reverse complement strand
GCGACAACAATAATCTTAGACCCACTGTCGACGATATTGCCTATAATCTTCTTCTGCAAGATGTTATTAACACCTCCCTCTCAGGAGAGGTCAGTCTGGCTCTCCACGAAGAGAGAGGAAGAGAGAGAAAGCTGACAGACTGATAGTAAGTCAGAGTCACTCCCAGATTGCCTGAGACGTCACAACAGAGATCTATCAATTGCGATCAGATTCAATACGAGTCACCCAGAAGTTTGCCCAAAAAGCCAGTGGAGATATAATACATGTGTGGTATTAGTAGAAGGAGATGGCCGAGATTAGGAAATATTAATAACCCTATCATTTTGTCCAAACTGTAGATAAAAGTTAGCATGACATGAATATACCATGTCAATTAGGTTGGTAGTAATATAACAAAAAGTTTCACCTCTCTAATTTTTTTTACGTGCTATTTTATTTACAAATTATCCAGTTTTATTCTATACAACAACAGCGCCGGTACCGGTGCACCCTCCCTCTCTCCCTCATTCGCTCCCAAGCTCACTCGCACTTTGGCTGTGAGCTGCGGGCGCCAGATAAGCCAACATCCCCCATTTTCATCACTTACAGCGCCCATCGTACAGGGCAAATGAAAAGTGTAACCGGGGTCAAAAAAGGGTGTTACATTTACTTAATTATGAATGTTGTTACATCAAGGCCGAAAATTGGGATGTTTTTCTACCAGCGCAGCGCCTCCCCAGATCTGGCGCCCTAGGCGAACATCTATAACGCCAGTGCTACGGGCCGGCCCTGCTACTCCTCTCAGTTCATGTTCAGACTTGTTCTTGAATCTGAATCAATCACAGCGTCTTAGTCAGATACTTACAGCTGCTTTAGCCCCTGTGTTTCCGGACATTTCTTCCTTTGAAAACACACCAAGATGATTAAAAACTAATCCACATGTGTGTATCCTCAGTATGAGTGTTGTGGCTGTATCCTGCGTCTCTCTGTGTTGAAAAGGACACTCGAAATTCTTTCATTCAGCTGAACGTGTTTCTGGTTCGACCAGTTTGTTTGCATTTTTTACTCTGACTGCTCATCAATCAGAGTCGTTTTACTCTGTAGTTTTACTCTGGGTGTTCCTGCTTTAGACAAAGTGAGCCCTCGGCTGCTCGTCACTTCTTTAAAGTGTTAGTTTAGGTTTTGATTTTGAGAAAAACTACAACTCAAGTTTCATTTAAAAATACTCTAAAATGTAAGAATTAAGGTAGTGAATTAAGTTTTGCAGAATTCGAAGTAAAACAAAAAAATCTTTAAGCAGTTGTTAGGGTTAGGGTTGAAAATAAAATGTATCTAAACGCAAAATATGTGTAATGACAAAGAAGTTACTGCATTAACTGATTTGTGTCTGTAAACAAACTCAGCGTACATACTTTCACCGTATTGAGTATCTAATGCTAACATGTTAGACCTTTTTTTTACTTTAAATTCTAAAATGATAAAAGTAAATCCAAAACACAACATTTACCATTCGATAAGAAAAAGCTTATTAAAAAGTGGTGTAATAATATAAATCAATTGTATTTATTGCACATTTTCATATCACAGTTACAAAATGCTTAACAATAAGATTTCAAAATAAAATCTAAAAATTCAGGGACGCAGAGAGAGTACTGCACTTAAGCAAAAATGTTGAGGTACTTGTACTATACTTAAGTTTCTTTATCTTCTAATTTGTACTTCTGTTTCAATATATTGTACTTTTTTAAATCCACTAGTGCAGACCATAATAAACCAATTCATACGGATAATAATTTAATCATATAAATCATTTACTCCTTCATTAATGTCGTTGCTTTGGACTGTATGAACATGCCCACCATCACCAAACAGTAAATCAATACGAATGCAACATATTTAACAGAAAAATAACAAAATCAATTTAGTTTTAAAAGGAAACAGAGCCTGTTATAAAATATATAAGTTAATATACCCAGAGTGACTAGATTCATTTGAACTGATATTATCTTGTTAGTTCTTCACAGTTCTTTACATGATGGTTCTGGGTCAGTAGAACGTGAAGAACATGATTAGACATACAGAGGTCTCTCCTCCTCCTCGCTCTGTCCATCTGCATCTTAGCTCGTTGCTATGCAGAGACAGGTCTGAGAGCTGAGCTGTGATTGGCTGTTGCCAGGCTGCAGGGCTGGCATTCAGCTAGTCTGAGATAAAGACAGCGAGTGGCTCAGCTTCCTTCTGAGAATAACAACGAGGCAGTAGGGAGATAAAAACATCAGCGGCAGAGAGACCAGCTAATACTGTGTCATTCTTCTAGCCCAGCTCCCTGAAGAGCACAGGCTCAGATTATTTGTTGTGTCCCTTTTAGGGTTGCAAAGGGGCGTAAAATGTCCGGTAAATTTCCGGAAAGTTTCCATGGGAAGTTAAGCTGGGGAATTTTGGAAATATTCGATGCACAATTAAACAAAAAAACATGGCATTTCAATAGATTTTTTCTTTTTTTTATTTTCTTTTTTTTAAGTACATAACAAGTTTTAATTATTTTATTGAACAATTATTTGTTTCATTGAAGAACGAAAACAGGAATGTTGAGTTAAATGTTACTCATCCCGCCCAACCCCACTCATTAAAAAATGAACAAAAATGCACCCCCCCCCCATCCAAAGATCCCCACATAGCTCCATTCAAAATGTTAAATGTAAAGAGCCCCTCTCCCTCCAAAAAGTCCCATTAAACATGCAAATCTTCCTTCAAGCGATCCTCTGCATTTTGGCTAAACCCTTTCAGTCAACGGGCTCTCCCTGGGCCTCATCAACATCTAACCCTAACTCCCAAGCCCTAATAACTGACAGAGCAACAGCTTGCAGTAAATGCAATAATTACACAAACCAAGGCCAAGCAGAGCCGAGCTGAGCCGGGCCGAGATGAGCCTGGCTGGGCCGTGTTGCCCCCCCCCCTCCCCCCTGAGCTGAGCTGAGTTCGGCTCAGTGCAGGGCTGCTGGAGGAAGCCAGGCTCTGCGGAGCGTGCTTTCCAATCCCCCGGCCTCATTACGGATGCAGAGAGGTTCTGACTCCCATCACCTGTGAGCTTTTTATATCTGGCATAATCTCTTAGTAGATATTTCTTACATCCAATAATGAGCAAGTTATTACTCCATACAACAGATAGAGAGGGTGCAGAGAGGGGAGCAGGGGGGATGAGTCAGAATAAAGTGAGAAAATATAAAAAGAGAGAGAGACAGGAAGTCCGCTCAGACTTATGAAGCAGTCGTGATTCAGTTTGTTTTTTAACATCGGGATTATGACCCTGGTGAAATCAAATAACTTGACAGTACTTTGAGTGCGTATTCGGGAAGAAGAGAAGCAGGGCTGCCTGATAAATACATACATAAGTGGATAAATAAACAGAGCATCAGAACCCTGGCTGACATGGCACCTGAAGCGCTGGAAGAGGAGTCATCCCTCTCTTCTCTCTGCTGCCTGCATTGATTGATGTGAAGCAGGAGGATCAAAGGCTGCTGAACAGTAGTACTCAGGAAGATGGAGAGATAGAGAGGGAGAGGGGAGAGTGGGGGCGAAGGAGGGGTAAAGGGGAAACGGATAGAGAAGTTCAGGGCCTCGCTGTCTGTCACTCAACTCCATGAGATCACCCTCTAACTACAGGGCTAAGTCACACATTAAGGCCTCCAGAGTCAAAGAGGATTTTCACTCATTTCCATCTTCCCTCTCCCCGTTCACCTCACATCCTCCCTCTTTACCCTCTCTCCTTTCTCTTTTCTCCTCTAGGTCCCGCCCTGAAGAGGAGGAGCAGGGCCAAGCGCCATTAATCTCCTATCTAATAACACTGGTAATGTTACACATTATTGGAAAGAGATGGGCAAAATGAACCAATAAGTTATCTGATATGGGTCTCTCCACGCACACTCCGATCCCAAGGACACTCTTTAGGCAAAAGAGGAGACACAGATGCAGTGGGTGAGGAAGACGGAGGGAGAGAAGGAGAATTAGTAATGGAAAAAGGAAAAAGGGTGGGCAATGTGAAATATTTCCTGCTATCGACCTCTTGGCCAGGGACATGCATAGATTTCTGTACGTGGAAGATAAGTGTCTTTGATAAAGTAGGTTAGCATTGATTAATCCATGAAATCTTGGGGCTGTTGAAGTTAATGAGTAAGGTTTTTCTATTTTCTCTGCAATCTCTCACGCCACGTGTTTTCAGCACAGCCCAGGGACCCCACCGACGCAGCACCCCCCCCCCTTATTTCAGATGTCTGTTATTTTGGGCGAAGATGGCCAATCAATGAAGTTGACATTTGTTACCGTGAAGGATTCACAATGCAATCATGGGATAGGGGTTGTAAGGGCCTGCTAGGTGCATATATGGGGGGGGGGGGGGGGTTGAAAGGTCACGGCTAATCTAAAAGGGAACAAGAGTTATTTATCCATACACACCAGAAAAAAGAGAAGATGAGAGACACAATCTATATATACAGCCCCTGGGGGGGTTATGCAGGCATCGCACATATACAGGCACACTGAGATACATACACAAACAAACAAAGTGTCCTATCTGCTGAAAAGCAATTTCCCCCCCTATTTCAATTGGTAATAAACACTGTGCATCAAGTGACCTATCTCGCGGCCCATCACTGAGTTTTGTAGCAGCGTTAAACAGCTTACAAGGATGAGGAAATCTGAATACGCCATTAAACACTCACCCTTGTATGAGGTTAGGTTTACCCTGTTTGCAAAGTCCATCCGCATAATTTGTGCTGCGTGTTTTCCCGCCACATTTAATACGGTATGACAGTCTTTTTGCATGCAGCTGTAGTGAAGGAAGGCAAAGCAAACAGCACGTTGGCTGTACACATCAGTCACATTTAGAACAACCTTGGAACAAATAGCACTATGGACGCATCCTCAGGCACGGGGCGCTGGGAGAAAGAAATCAAGGGAGACAGACAGGCGGGCAGAGCAGGCAGGCAGCTTTCTCTTTCTTTCTATCTCTCTTACTGACTGTACATCAACACCTCTGTTGCCCACACTCGTTCACATTCTAGTCTCTCCCTCCTCTCACTCACATTAATCAATTTCTCTCTCTCTCTCCGTTGTAAATCATCCCTCTCTTCCTCAACCTCAGCAGCAGCAGCTGTGCGGAGGAGGTAGAGTGGATGTCAAAATATTTGGCAGCCATCTCTAGTGCCAGTGTAGCATTTTAACCTCCGTGGTTATTACACATACACAGGTTTGTCTGACATCCCCCCAGGCATTAGCCTTGAAATCTCTCTCTCTCTCCCTCTTTCTTTCTCCCACTCTCTCCCTTCATCTCATCATTACAGCAAGGAAACACAAACAAAAAAGCTCGCTGCTCAGCGCTCTGTGAATGGATGAAGCTTTACGCCAAACACAGCTTGTCCCTAATCCACCACAGGAAAACTGGAGTAAGGCAGAGGGTTCACTTTTTCACTACCACTGGAGTGGGAATGGCCAAATGATACACTTGCACTCAATCTTAAGGCTTGTGTACACCACACCCCCCAATACTCACATAAATACACACTACATATCTCTTTGTCGCACACACACAGATATTTTCAGTAGCTAATCATCTAATTCCTTCCTTCAGCATTGGCTTGGTGAGTGTGTAAATCATGAGTGTTGCAGGAACTGTCGGCCCCGGGCTCTGCCTCAGCCATTCTCTCACACACACACACACACACACACACACACACACACACACACAGTCACACTTAGCCCTGTGGCACTGAGCGTGCACATGCACACAAACACATTGAAATACCATATAAACTAACCTCAGGATACATAGGCACATGGAGAAATGCACAGGGTGAGTCCTCATGTGAGCATATTTTGTGCATGCTCTACATTGGAACTTCAGTTTAGCCACACACAGGCAGACACACACACAAAAATCACCGTCAAATCCGTCCCTTTACATCCCTGCCATGGAAAGCATAAAGCATGTCCCCTCTCTAATGTGTGAACCTGATGACCTTGTCCACACTCATTCAATCACGAGAGGAGAGAGCACAATTAATCCTGCAGTCCGCTCTATAGTCTCCGCTGTATCCTCTCAGCTCACTGCTGTATTCAGCAAATATGTACAAAGAATCTTGTCTGGAAGTTTTTTGCTTCTACAAGCAAAAAGTCAAACGGAGCGAAGGTTTAGAGGTGAACACGACATGATGCCTCAATCTTCAACTCTGTCTCTACGTTGGTGTCTTTTTGTATCTTTACCTAAATACCTTACTCTCCAAATCTGAGTGCACATTTGAGGTTTTTTCTACTGAAGTTTAAGCCTTGAATTAGATATTGTCATTGTTATCTCTGACTTATTTATTGATACAACCGTGAGGGTGAAATGCACACAGCTAGTAAAAGTGACTGCCTCTTTCAGGGAAACACAGCAAGGGGGTGGGCCTCTTCCGCTCCCCTTCAAAAAAGAAATATATGTGACCTCTGGCCATATAGTAGACCTGGAATGGGCTGATGTTATAGCATGAACCTCGGTGTGCTCTCTCCCGGCCCTCCTCACACTGGCCTCTTTATGGCCCGATGCATGGCACATAAAAAGGAGAGCACATTGCACAATTACTGCCTAATTAACTGGCCGATATTTTATGTGATCAGTGAGGCCGCAGACAGACTGCAGATCATTTGCCAGGGTTTTAGAGAACGCGTTGGATCGCTCTGAGGCTGATTTACTGACCTCCACAGCCAATTTGTGTAAGCCTGTGTGTGTTTGTCGACATGGGAGCTTGCTTAACTTAAAAGAGGGCACATAGTGTATGTCTATGGAAAGAGTAGGCCATTTGTCTGAGTCATGGTTTATACCCTACACTGCTCCCCATCCTCCTCCCCTTTCCTCCTTCCACCGCCGCCTCTCCCAGACCTTAAGAGCAAGCAGGTTTGCATTGGGATTTGAGGTGTAATTAAATTCAATAAATAGGCGAAGGTGAAGAAATAAATCAAGCGGAAAATGATAAACAACAGGAGATTAAATGCCACTGAGCCGTGCAAACAAATATTTCAATATAATTTTCTACAGAGGGCACACCGGGAACCCAGCAAACCTCAAAAACTTTCTTGAATGAAAGTCAGCTCACCAAAGCCACCCGGGCTATAATTACGTTTGACACGTGCCTCCTCGTTGACATTATGATATGGCGCACAATAGGGAAATAAATAACCGTTTGAAGGACATAGATTGTAGGAGATGACAGGTGATGTTCCCTGCCCTCCGTCTCTGACGCACCTCATCGTCCTCCTGCATCATCGCTTATTCAGAGGCCGGCCAACTCTTTATTAATGACTATTGAAGTAGCAATTAATGCTGCATAATACATGAACTACAGCTGTGCAAATCTGAATAAAGTTTGATTAGGTGCTAAAGAGGAAAGGGGAGATACTGCTTGTGCATATTAATGCTACCATTTTATAAGAGGGGGGGTGGGGTGATCAGTAGGGGGCTGCTCTTTGTGGCACACTGGCCAGATGAAGCTACAAAAAATCAGTTACCCAGCCAGTGCTAAAAGTCAGTAATAAAGACCAAAGCATCTCAGATGGACTGTGGAGGCCATAGTACCCGTGGTCCTGTTCAATTTTAAGCAGTGAGATGTGAGTCATAGTGCCTCGGTTCACACACTGATTTGCTTGCTCCGCTCCATACCGCAACCATACAGCCCTCCTGGGCATAACAAGCCTAAGTGCTTAAAGTCCCCAGAATGGAAATGAGGCATCGTTCAAGGCCACACCTGGTGCACTGAAAGCACCCGGGTCCACTGCTCTATGAATTAATGACGGATCCTAACAGCACCGAGGTCAATCTTTGACTCCAGCTACTCATTTACAGCCCTCAGAACAGTTATGAGAAACCACACTGATATGTCTGCCTCCTAGTGTGTGTGTGTGTGTGTGTGTGTGTGTGTGTGTGTGTGTGTGTGTGTGTGTGTGTGTGTGTGTGTGTGTGTGTGTGTGTTGTTTGCCTGCTTACTCTCCCTACATCGCCTCGATAGAGACATGCGGTCCAACCCCAAATTAAAATGACAAGGACAAAAATGCTTGCACCCCGGCCTTTTAAAATGATCAACCGTGTCTATTCTTCTCTCCAATTCTCTCTCTCTCTCTCTCTTTGCTTCTGCTCTCATGCCACTCAGTAAATCTTTAATTCCTAAAAATACAGTCTCCAGTCTTCCCGCAATCTCTCTCTTTCTCAATTCCTCCCTCTCCCACTCTTTCCTTCTCCGCTCTTGTCCTCTTTTGAACAGCTGCTATGCCTTTATTATGTTGCTGCTTTCTCTCTCCCTGTCTGGCCTTTCACTCTAATCCTCCAATTGCCTTTCACATGTACAATATTCTCCCTCCTAGCCCCCCATTCCTCTGACAAGCTTTCACATATTAGATTAGGCTTAGCTTTGTTTATTTATTTATTTAGTCGAGGCTATTGTCTCTGAAACTTTTGCCAACCCAAATTCTCCTAAAAAACGGTAATGCTGCTGACTGTAATTTACAGCTCGTTCCTCTTTCCCGGCAGCAACATTCTGCTACATATCAATTTGGCTCTTGTGTGCTCTACTGCAATCATTCTTTTGGTGCTCGTTGTTGGCAGTGAACGTGGCAGCACTAACAGAGTGTTTTAGAACAGGCTGTCTAATGGAAGCTTGCTGCATTTTGTGGTTTGGAAAAATCATTTAGTGGTTAAAGAAATACACGGTAGCAAATGGGTTGAGCAGTCACCCGTTACGCCGGCCGCCAGCACCTCGGTGTAATTGTGGTAATGAAGTCCAGGCTGACCCTATGATGCAAGGTCCATGCATACCGCCATTCTGACTCTTTTATGGACCTGACCTGAGTTACGACCCTCTCTCTGATAGGCTGGTGCTGAGAAAGATGGAGAGAAGGGCGGAAGAAGGGTGGGAGGGGGAACAAGAGAAAATAAAACGGCGTGGAAGAACACAAGAGAGTAATAGGCTGCTAAAAAGTCAGCCAATGACAGACGGACAGAGGAAGGGGTTTCCAGTAAATCATTATAATGAAATGAGTCTTTTACCTTAAGGACAGTCGCTCTTAAGGGACTGTTATTCAAAAGCTCTATGCAGGTCCGGCCCTACCCTTCAGCCTTCCCCTTTTGGCACATTAGCCCTCAGTCAGTCTCTGTCCCTATCTCTCTAACCTCTCTAGTGAGCAGGCGCAATCAGGAATCAATAGCCATGTCACAGGGAACCCATGCTACTTTGACACCAGTGGATACGACAAAAAAGTCTATTACACGGCAGTTATCTCCATTACTGCAGAGCAACTTGGTCTCGCAAAAGCCACCCGATGGAGGATGGCAGGCTGAGGAAATCAGGGTGGGTGGTGGTGGTGAAAGGTTGTGAAGCTCTAATGCTAAGGAACATGTCTGATTAACCTGCATCTCTCCTTTGGCATCAGGTCTGTGTGCCTGGCAGAAGACAGAAGACACCCAACCAGAAGACAGACTCTTTTTTTAACAAATGTGTTCTGTCACAGATGTTCTTCTTTCATACATATGGCTCAACCAAAAACAGCAGCTAGTGTCTCCATGACCACAAGAGGACGTCTGGCTTGTCAGGAAAACATAGCTGTTTAAAGCAAAACCAAAGTTGATGGTTTTCCGATGAGGACAGGTTCAATGNTACCGCTATTTTATTGTCATTTTCGGACACCTTAAAATACTGCCAGACCGGTGAAGCCATTTTGGCGAGCTTGTGTTGCAGCGCACAGAGAAAAGTGTCATGTATTTTACGTCATGTGATCGGCTCTCCACCGATCGATCGACATGAATATCGGCCGATAACGATTGGCGGCCGATCGATCGGAGCATCCCTAGCATGTACATTGTTCTTTCTTAAGCTCTACGTGTATGAATGTCACTGAATGCACCACACAGGCTTTGAACAGATGGAGAAGATCCAGGTGTATCTGGAGAGGTGAGTTGGTGAGCAGTTAGCGTTTGTTTAGCTAATCAGACAAATGAGTGTCAACCTAGGTGCGAAGCGTGCGACACAGAGGAAACTCCACAGCCAATCCCACCCGCATCTAACACATGACATTTCTACAATTAAACATCGACTGATGCCCTGACTGATCAAGGTCACTGGGCCAAGGTGAGACCCAGTTATCAGTGTCACATTGCTTTACGGCTCCTGTCCCATTCTGACCCAAAGGTCTCCCTCTGCATATCCCTCTGCTATTACACCTTTTCGCCTACATTGAACCTGTCCTCATCGGAAAACCATCAACTTTGGTTTTGCTTTAAACTGCTACAGTATGTTTTCCTGACAAGCCAGACGTCCTCTTGTGGTCATGGAGACACTAGCTGCTGTTTTTGGTTGAGCCATATGTATGAAAGAAGAACATCTGTGACAGAACACATTTGTTAAAAAAAGATCTACGCAGTTGGAGCGTACAAGTTCCCTGCTTGTAAAGGTGGAGAACAGTATATGGTTGGCCAGGATAGTGACATACAGTACAGTACAGTAGGTCTTGGTTGCTCTTGCTAAATATAAACACGTCTGTCTTCTGGTTGGGTGTCTTCTGTCTTCTGCCAGGCACACAGACCTGATGCCAAAGGNCTCTCTCTTCCTCTCTCCCCTTCTCCCTCCCCCTCTCTCTCTCCTGACAGTGTCGGGTCACTCATTACTGGATCAGTGAGCTGCATGAGATACTGACAGGCTGTCAGGAGAGAGAGAGGGGGAGGGAGAAGGGGAGAGAGGAAGAGAGAGCACTTCCGCTAATTTCTCCCGTGTTATTATCCAAAGTTAATGTAAACTTGAATAATGTTCTTCATCTGAAGCTCCAGTGAAAGAGCNACTTCATTTGAATGTAATACTTATGTTGGTTGTTGTTTGTGGAAGCTCCAGTGAACGAGCGCCATTAACTGAGTTTTAAACATCACTTTAAATATAAGATCCCCATAGGCCCCGCCCACTCGATCGGATGGGCGATCGGTATCGTCCGATACTGATTCCGGCGACCGGCCCCAAAATTGGCGATCGGAGCATACCTAGCACATGCTGAAGATTATCAGCTGATAAAGTGCTCATAAATCAGAATTAGAAAACAGAAGCATTCATCAGTGGCTTTAGCACAGATACTGTACAATTAATGCTATATATTTATCTTCATGTAATGTGTGGGATGAGCAAACTGCTCCACACTTTATGATGTATGATTGGTTCAGAATGAAATAAAAAGATGCCGGTACTTTGTGTACGCAACATGCATGTATGAGGAATGCAAATGAAGCTCCCACTGTTGAAGGAACGCGACATAATGTTTGTCTTAGTAAAATACAGAGCTTGTATGGTAATGAAAGCAATAGGTCTCTGTGATTGGAGATTGCTTTTTCCAGAGCTTCATTTTACAGCTTGGTGTTGAATACACTCCTCTGGCAACTCCTCTTGAATGTTTCACCACAGACGAGATCCCAAGGGTTGGTACAACCCCCTCATCACACATTGACACTCACTATGAGGAAGCCACATCATGCATGTGGAGGATATGAGAGTCAACTGGATGCCATTTCATCTGGTTTGGGAGCGAGTTGATTGCATATTCATCGTGGAGATACAAACGTGATAGAATGTCAAACCAGGGCAGCTACAGTATCTACAGTTAGCCTGGTGTGTCCACATAGCTTTTGGACGTGTGTCAAATCATCCCTTCTTTATCCATCGTTGGCTCTAAATACAGCTGTCATGTGGTCTCATGGTCACATTTGTGTAAATATGTAATCATAACATTGTAACACCAATTTCTGTGCGCTGTTAAAGGCTCTGGGTTCAGTACAATTATGTTCCTGATTGACTCCAGATTTTGTGGCTTGTTGGATGGTTAAAGAAACCACAGGAGGCAAAGAATAAGAAGGACGCCCATTTTCTAGCCAAATAATGAGTCATACAATCTTAGTATAATTATGACATCCATAAATACTAGCCACTGCCAAGAGCATGCCAGATGGCTTATTGAGCGATTATGATTGACGCATCATAGAGTGATTTTTTTCGACTCAGTAGTTCAACAGAAGTATACAGTGCATCTGTCAAGAAGAACAGACAGACAAGACAGGAGTGAAACAGAGCCAGTGAAGTCTTTGAAGGATGTCGGGACAGTGTCAAGATTGAAACCACCTACCTGGGGAAAGCCTGTGTTTGTGTGCTTTTTACATGCATGTGCATCAGAGCATGGGAATTAGTGTCTGTATACAAGCAGTCTTTATGATTGCTTTGCATGACTACCATCTAGTGTGTTTGGGGGTTGGTGGAGTGTCAGGTGGAGGAATGTACGTCAGTGAGCTAGCAGCACGTGTATGCCTCTGAACTAGGCTTCAAAGACACGCCAGGCAGCTGCTTTCATTGAGCTGCACACCGGGTCACGACTGTTACCAGAGGTGGGTGTCCTTAACAAACACAAACAGATAAATAAAGTGAAGAAATAAAGAGGAGATGTGGTTCATATAAATATGTAATCCTAACAAATGCATTCCCACTGAACAGTGTGTGAAGTTCTCTTATTGTCACGCCATGTATATACTTCCTTGAAAAGCGCTGGACATGGAAGTGTGCAACAATATTCTTTGCATTGTGTGGAGAGGCTCTACATTTTTTACAGAATTTCATATTTACCAGACACACTTTTCTCTTAAAAAAGGAAAAAAAGTCAATGGTCAAAAGTCAGATGTTAGTGGGGCACGTAAGAATGATGGATTCAAATATCTGCGACACAGAATCTGGTGCGGACACCGCTGTCACAGCTAGAATTGAACCCATTGCTCACAGGCCAAAAGCTGCGTTTCACAACACAAACTTTGCCTGCACTGAAATCCCATCCGAAAACACATTAACACAAAAAAGAAATGTCCCTAAAGAAGTAGCCTTAAGCTTCAAACATAAGCTCACAATAAGGGCTAAGCATTCAGCTTTTAATTAACATTAGCCGTATCAGCATGGAGTAATTTCAAATTGTCTTAGAGACTTCAGAGAGAAAGAGTGAAAGACAGACGTTGAACCATTAAGCTCAGCTGATAAACCAGTCATACCGTTGGAGTCACTATCTCATGCTATAAATGTGATCTTTCACTTTGTATTGTGCTTCTTCTTTTTAGAAACACATGGTGCTTTCCTTCCCTCCTTCCTCCCCCTTACTCTTTTGATCCAGCCCTCTTTTCTTTCCATATTTCTCTTCCTTCAAGCTTCATCTTTTTTTTTCCCCCATGTTCTTTATTTCGTCTTGCTCTCAGCTTCTTTTCTCGTGCTTTTATCTCCACTTCATACGGAATAACTGTGCGGCTTGGTGAGCATAATGAGGCTGTTCCTCCACGTCTTCAAACCTTCCCTTTACCCGTTTGCCAGGCTTCTAAAACAAACCTGTGACAAATATTTTGACATTCAGACACAAGGGAAGACGTGTGTAATGATTCCAAGCATTCTGATACATCTTCTACAATAACAAGAAAAAAAAGTAATAGTGAGGGAAAAACCCTTTAAAAACATACTGTTGAGTAAATGAGAAAGATAGCTGATGTGGTTTCCTTTTTCACATTTGTACACAGTAGTGATATCTTTGAAGCTGAAATGAGCTGTCCACTGTGGAATTAGTAAGCATAATACTGGAGCCTGTTTAGACTGAGTAATTAAAGCCGAGGTGTACCATATTGTCGTGGATCACACTGAATTGGCCTAGGCAGCTTGTTGTGCAGCTACAGTCACTGTAACACGTTTATAACGGTAATTGCTATGAATGAAACACCCGTGGTACAGCATAGAACGCCACTCCACAATAAACTTGATTATTATGGTAATTATATAAGTATAAAACACTTTAGCGTGAGGGCTTAGATTTATCATCACAATTGCTGTAAGTGCATTTACAGAGCTGGGAATTGAACGTCTGGTTATTCAAAGGCCAAAACCATTGAGGTGATGGGAGTTTAGCAAAATTAGAAATCCATCTGGAGAAAAGGCAACGTTCTTTCCATTGTGATCATAATCATTTTTTCTTGTTCCGCTATTGATTTAGCTTCCAATGCTCTGGTTGCTTTTTGCTCCAAAAGACAGCGAGGAAAAGGAGTGGATGAAGCCGGAAGATAAGACAGAGGGATGGTGGGATAAGAGGGCGGAGGAGGGGGAGGAGGGTCGGTGATGAGTCTTGAGCCGCCCTGAGCAGTAATGAGGAAGCAGTAAAAATGAGACAGCATTGTGTTGTACTTTAAGGTAGTTCATCTTTAAAATGAATAGTCCCTGAAGGGCCAGGTGGTTAATGCCATTTATTAATAGACGGACAGGGCCAGCAGTTTGGGCTGTGGCCCTGTGAGAGCCCTTAGTTAGGATGGAGAGAGAGTGTGTGACTGACTAAGAGATAGAAAGAAGAAGAGTTTAGGGTGGGGGGCTGCAACTGAGCAAATGGGGGACAGAATGGCAAAGCGAGTCTGCCTATTGATTGCAAGGATGAGCTATAAGGGGTTTTGGGATGTTCGCAGCTGCCAATGAAGACATTTTTGATTAAAAAGTGAAGGCATTTAAGGTTGGATCATCCATCTAATGCCAGCTAATCCCCACAGGCACTCCATGTCAGTACTCTAGGGCAAGGTCAAAAGGTCAGACGCTTATTTTTTCGGGAATGCTGGTCACTTTTTCTGGGGGGAAAGGGTTACCAAAATATGAATGGACGACACAGCAAAGGGATTATTTATAATTCCTTTAATATGCCATTCCTTGCACACTTGATGTCAATATTATCCTACTTTTACATTTTGTCAGCTGTAGTTTGGGCCTTCATAGCTTTTATTTGACAGTCTTTAGATTGTTATCTTCACAGTCATCTTGTGTATTATGTTACTTTTTAGTTCTGTTTTCTTTTCTATTTGAGATTTTCTATTTGTTTATTTTTAAATGATGTGCAATGCCTTGCTTCAACATGCTGCTGTGACCAACACATTTCCCAGTTGAGCATCAATAAAGGATATCTTATTTAATCATCTTATTATAGGAACAATGTATATATGTTTGTGCATGTATAAGAGAGAGGTACCCATCACCCCGAACCAGGATCATAGAGCAGTGAATGCCTGGTCCTGAGCCTGTGGTGACCCGGTCTCCTAATGAACCAACAGGCGTTACCTCCCTGTTAGCCCGCTCTGCGCCCCGCCATTTGTCATAAAGTGGGGGGGAGCTGTCAGAGGCGGGCTGAGGAGACGCACCACACACCGGCAGCAGCAGCAGCAGTACAGCTGCCTGAGTCGAGCACTGAGCCGTTTGCACCGGGAGCATCTTTAGCTGCCTCCCAGGACACCACACAGCGACAGCTCTTGCCAAATTGCTTTCATTACGTGGGAAGTATCGGTCTTGATAAAAGATCCAAACAAAGGAAGTGAGGTGGATTTACTGTGCTGCTCCACCTGGGCTCTGAAAATATTGTTTGGTGTTGTGAGTAAAATATCACCGCTGCCATTTGCACACATCTAAATCTCTGAGTGTAGACAGCGTCGGTGTGTAGCTAGCTACAGGCCATATTGCTATTGATTGTTTGAATGATAGAATAATTCCTTACCTGATGTTGGAGATGCACCAGAGGCGATGGCATGGGGAGAGAAAGAGAGAATTTGATTAGTGGTGGCCTTGTAAGTTATAAAGTACATGCTCAATAGGGAAGTACAAGCATACTCCATTATTACACTATTGCAATCAAAGTGTGCAATCTCCACTCCGAGAATCGATTCAACATTTCCTCGGCGGTTTTAACACATAAAGTGATAAAAAGCTGCCCTGAGTGCAATCTGACACTTCTATAGAAACGATCCTAAAGAGTAATTTATTCTTTCACGCTCTCTTAGTGAAGAGCAACACCGCAACATGACAGACACGTATTTAAAGTTCAAGTATACAAAGACCTCATTTAAATATTGATGTGTGTGTTAGTGTGAGAACTATGACTTGGCTGAGCGGCTAAGTTGTACAGCTAATGTTGTCATGTACTTATGCTATGTGCGTGTGTTCTTTTAAATTGGTTTGAATTGTGCAATTTCTTCAGTTTCATTTCATATCATACTAACTTGCTTTCCCCTACTTCCTTCACCACATTATAAATAATATTGAAAGTTTAAAACAAGGATGAACTCACTTCCCCCTTTGACAGAGTGTGTATGGTGTCCCAGTGATAAAGACAAAGACATTTTAAGCCATAAAGCAGTGTGAATAGGAATCCTCATCCCCCCTAAGCCGCACTCCAGTGCCCCTTACACCCCTGACACTCACTAAGGCTCTGAGTCAAAGTCTTATTCTCATATCCAACGGAGCCTCCCACCACAAATGTGCTTTAAACACATACATATTCATTGGCATTGCACATAAACCCTGCCCATACGCCAGCAGAAGCAGCCATCTGCATTAACAGGATTCAAGCTGTGAGCTAGGTTCCATCCACCAAGCTTCTTCAGACGTATATACATCAGTGGGAGCCCGGGCAAAGCAAAATCCCAGCACCCTTTTCCAAAGAAACCTACACTTGGCAGGTGAGAGTGAGATTCACAGCTTGACTATTGATGGTACAGTAACCATATATAGCTGTTCTACATGATTTAGTTTAGTGGGCAAGTGCTACTTTTATGACTTGTTTTTTCAGCTGTAGCTTGAAGAATAAAGAGTTGTGTACTTTGATGCTTGTTGGCAAAGTAAAAATAAGTTGAAAAGTTATGTATAGTTTTAGATATGTTTAGGTTTTGTCACTCTTGCTTCACCTAGCACTGTGTAGACAAGAATGTGTAGCACCACATAGAAGCAGAAAGCTATTCTCATAATTCACCTTTGAATGAAATAATTGGATCCAATGTAAAAGTCAATCTTAATGTGTTAGAAAAATATCACTCGTCGCCGGTTTGGTCTTCAATATCAGGAAACATGTATTTATTATCCTTGCAAGAATGTAGGTAGTCATCACACACAGAGCTGCGTGGGACAAATAGTACCCAGAACAGTGTCCTTCAGATGCTTATACAAGAGAGGGTGTTACAGTCACAAGATGGAAGAATACTGGTTCAAAGCAGTTAGTTTGATTAGCTAAGGTCTG